>NW_013667355.1:212460-220634 GCF_000517525.1 Limulus polyphemus | reverse complement strand
AACGAATAGTGGGATTGACCATTACATTATAACGCCCCCACAGTTTACTATGTATTCAAAATAATGGTATAATAGTGTTGAACAATGCCAGATTAAAATTAATTGTTTTTATGTTACTTTTTGAGACAGGTTGTAATTGAAGTGTATACATACATATTATATCATGGTAAAGTATTTCATGTTTATCTAACACAAAATCTATGAACTTTCATCTCTTATAATCATTGTTCGCATTTATACTACTTTCTTCACAATCAAAGGTTTTCAGTTTACATGACTGAATACAAAAAAATAAGCAGGAACGAATCCAAGATATACTTATGAAAAGAGAAGGAATCGAAAATGGATTTTTAACAATAAAATAAAAGTGACAGCAACATTTATAAGAATATATAAACATACCCACTCTTTCACAAGGTATTTGATCACTATGCCTATTGAAATACCATACTATTTATAAGATTAACAATATTGTGTTTTAGAAATTGATCCCGTTTGCTTGTGCACCTCCAAGATGCAATTATAACATTAAAATTTTAACAGGACAACCTGCGTACGTATTACAGTATGAACTACAGCTAAGAGGGCTAGATTACTTTAGCATAAATGTCAGAAAAACAGATGATTCATCATTTACAATACTAACTAGCAAAAAAAGTTCCATAATTACTCAAAGTAGGGGAGAGTTTCACCTGTATAAAAAATGTATTATGGGGTGAATGGGTTTGAGATATCGTGTACGCTTTTCACAAAAATGTTTGTTTCACAGTACCCTCTTTATAATGACTAAAAACATGCGTATGCTCTCAGAAGAGGCTAGAGGTGGAAAAATAAAAGTATGTTTTGTAGGCTTGTGAAAATTGTGAATAGCCCCTATTAGATATTATTACAAGGACTGACCTAGCTACTTTCACTTTCTTTCCTAGAGACAACCTTGTACATAGACAAATTAAATTGGAGTGTAACAATTGTCACAAACTATTGCTATACTAAATCAGAAAATGAAAACATATTACTAAAAGCTATTACTCTTAGAACTCATGATTTCAGAAATAGTTTATTTCTTCAGAATATATTTCCTTTCATAATCTATGACAATGTCAGTAAGCATTACGGAAACTTTCTTAACAAATAATTGTTTATTTAGGGTAAAATCGTTATAGAAGAAATATTTAGTAAAATTTAAACCCCAATTGTACTGTTTAACATTTTTGAACTTGTGCAAAAATGTTTAACAGTAAAAAATAATATTCCTCGTCCAATCTATTTCATATTGAAGTTCACAAAATTTAAATTTACCTTGATAATCTATAATCTACTGGTTACCTATCCATTGAATTGTTACACCTGTCAGCTTTTCTAGTTGATCATTAAAATCTTACATTATTGGTGCATTTCAGTACGTTGCTTTTAGCAATGATGTATCGGCTAATAGAAGGGCTCTGAGTTTTCTTTCAAGTACAAACTTTTAACTCGTAGCTCTACCTCTTGACCAATTTGAGATCTAACTACAGCTGCAGCTATTGAGGATTCCCTCTTGTTATTTAATCATGAAAGAAATGGGAATGAATTTTTAGCTTCTCAACATAAAAAAAAAAGTTAAATGCACAAAAAACTTAGAGACTGTGAAACTAGACTTTGTAACTGCAGCTAGCCAGATGCTAAAATTATGAAAAGACAATTAATTACAATTATTACAAGCAATAAAAAAAATTAATTTTTTGTATTAAAATAATAATTGAAAAACCAGCATTTCTTATTTAATCCTTTTATTTTGAACCCATACTCTTTCACTGTTAAATTATGGGATTTCCTAGAAACCAATATAGATAAGAAAACTGTTCTTAAAACCTATCTAGGTAACATGCAGCAAAAATCCATAAAATCACTTTTATTTTATTTTCTTGTCCATATTTTATTTCATTGAAATTCAACTTAAAAACAAACTTGTATAATTAAACATTAGACTGATGTTTTTCTTTCAAGTTTTTATTATAATCCATATCTTTTGGTTACAATTACTCTACTAAACCAGCTAAAGATGGTTGATGTATTGTGAAAAAAATTTAATGTAATAACATATATTTCTTGCCCACATTGGAAGCATACATCAATACCCACACCATATCTCATTTCAGTTTTTCTAATTTTGCTATAATACCTCAATATCAAATAGAATATTTTTATTTATATTGTAGCAACTGAAACTAAACAAAAAAAAAAGTGTAGTTATTGAAATTTATTTCATGCAATAAAGAAAATATAAGATTAATAATTCCTCTCATCATACAATAGTTTTCACAAATATCGTACATAACCAAACTCTGACACTACTACTGAAAAAGCTTAAGTGAATTTTAAAAATCCTTTCTTGCAGAAGTAACAACAATATAGCAATATTTTCAGCTTCTTTTTTAAGTTGATTTACAATACAATTTTATTTGATGCCAAGCATCAGAGTTAAGATAATTTTCCTTCGTACACATTTGTATTGCTAAAAAGTGAACATTAGAAAAAAACCGTAAAAGATAAAGGTTCGGTGATAAATACTTTAAAATAATGACTATTCAAACTTCTGACCACATATATTCATATTTTAATGAGCATTTCTTGTGTCTGATAAAAAAAAAAGAAGAGTCAAGTATTTTAACCATCTGAAGAAGAGTACCATTGCACCAAAGATGAGGAAGCAATATCCATAACAATCTATAAATTCTTGTAGCACAAAGCACATTAAAAGTTAATTAGTGTATCATCATAAAGTTCTCTGATTTCACTGTAGGTAAACACTTAATTGCTGGGCTACTTGAAGTAGAACTTTTAGTCCAGGTAGAAAACAGCTTGTTTCAGAAAAGTTAGTGCTAGACACAAGTTGGCTATGGACTCCTAGAGCAGTCTGATAGTCACCTTGTTGTATAACCTGTACAATCTGGTGCAGACCTAATATAGTTCCACTTGACAACTATAATTGAAATAAAATGTTTTTAAGGCTAGTGCTTTGTGAACTCAAATGAAAAAAAAAAAATGATAAGCCACACTAGTTACAAGTAAAATATCTTTTTTTTTCTTTACTTTTCAAAAACGTTACAGGTTTTGCCACTAATAAAAAAAGTAAAGTAGTTCAAATAAGTGATTTTGACACCATAGCATAGCTTATGAAGGAATTTCTAGACTCTGGAATTTAAGCTCTCACTAACCATACATTTAAGTTTTGAAAATTTCTTGCACTAATCAATTAATTAATATTATTTATTTGGAAAACTAGTTAACAATTTCATACTGAAAAAATAAAATACTATAAAATAATGTATACACACATGGTTAATTCTCTCCTAGGTAAACTTTCATTATTCTAATATACATATTATTACAAAGTTTATTTAAAGATTTTATTAAATAAAAAAAAATGTTCTACCAATAAATTTGTTTCAAACTCACTCTGGCCAAAATTACAACCTGATCTCTGATATCATACTGTAACTATTGCTTTGAGAAAGTAAAGATGTTTATATTTACAAGCATTTAGACCTAATAATCCATCACACATCCACAGAGTGAACAAAACTTTTTCTTCATCTGGATATTCTTTATATTTGTTTACATAACCATGATTCTGATTCATAAAATAAAACATGTTTCAATATGTTCAAAATGTTCATAAAATATATAATTATTTCTAGTTGATATTAAGAATACAAAGTATCCCAAGAATTAAATACAACACAATGGAATGCGATGAACCAATGAGGAGATGCTAGATCATTAACATCAGTAGTGCTAGTGATCAAGACAGCACTTCTAGGTAATCATTTCTAATATCATTAAAACAGTAAAACAAAGAACATTGTTTAATACACAGACCTGTTCGCAAATTACATGACAGTTTTTATCATTACTCATAAGCAAACTGATGCTTACATACATTGTCTAAACTTTTTCAAACATATCATAATGGGGAAGTAATACATTCTAACATGAATCAGTGAACGATTTTTTTAACAGTTTACTGATCAAAGATTAAATTTTTAATTATTTTATTTTAAATCATATTAAGTACTTTTTTTCATTCAGACCATATACATTTTATTGTACAATAGCAAAGTAAGAAAAAAACCTCATCCAAGCTCAAAATAACAATTAGTGAAATTGGCTTTGTAGATACTTACAGCATTCTGTCGTAGCACATCATAAAGAATTTCCAGTTTCCTCGCAACATCATCAAGCTTTCTCCTTGTTTGCTGTAAAAACATAATTTCAACACATAAATATCTCTACTGATAACTGAAAAAGAAAGGGGGGGAAAAAAAGGAGTTTGCAGATAGGTTTTTCAAATTATAATGTATACAAACACCGCAGCAATGAACCTGTATTTAAGTATACTCCTTGAGAAATTACAATGAAAAGTGACAAGCAGCACTTCAAATAAACACCTGCATCACTTCCAGAAAATATATTTTCTCTGAATAACCTACTGACAGCTGTGAAACAAGAAGAAAACTGGAAACTTATTTAGAACCTCAGTGATTTTCATGCTGACTTCAAGAATATGTTCATGCTTTACTTTTAAACATTGAGTATCTTTACCAAAAATACTTTTATTATATCAAAAGAAAAAAAAGGTTTTATAGCAGTTAAAATAAAGAAACACACAATATGCTATCAAAACATTTAACTGCCGTTTTCTTTGAATTAAACGTTGTAGCTATATGTAATATAATAACAACACAGATTAAAATGAAATCTTACTAATTCTTTTTAAAAACTCACGACTTAAAAGAAAATTATTAGATTCAGGAGAATGAAATAGACTTCAACATTTCCTTTAAAATTAATTCCTTAAACCCAAGCGGATACTACCAGTGCACAGCCAAAAAACCCAATTTACCCATCGGACGGCAACAGTGTCTGATAACATTTATGCCTCTTTGGCTGGAAACTAATCCAAACCATGTGATTTTCCACAAAAATTAAGAAAACTGAAATTATATAAGTTATGGTGATAATGATTAGGAAATCTTGAAAATAATTCCAGCAGAAAGCACAAAAAATTATAGGTTTGAAGAGCTGCAAACCCTGCTTAGAGATACATATAAGCATGCTGACTTTGCATAACCAACATCAATATTTTACTAGCCTTCCTGTAGTATAAAACATCTACCTAAATTTCAGAATCAGTTTTACTGTATGTAGCTCATGTAATACATGGCTTTATTACAACAAGTTTCCAACACTCTTCTTTAAAATTAGTGAACGATTTCTTATCACTCCTAGTGTGTCACTAGTGCACAGATATATATTAAAAGTACCTTTATAAACAGTGTTGAGGAAACTGTAGATTACATACATACACACTGACAGAAGCACCACATTTTAAGGTTAAGTTTTTTTCACAGGAATCGTACGTATAAGATCATATGAAAAGGTTATAATACTCTAAAAACTTCAAACTTACAGGGTTAGTAGCCACTTGCTGACACTGGTTTCTAAGATCTTCAAATATATCCTGCAACACTTGATGCTCTGGAGGAATGGGACCTTTCTCTTTTGGAGGCTCAGGCATTGTTTTTTGAGGTGCAGGCTGTGTCTGTGATTGTTCCCAAAATGTTTTATGTTATTAGCCTTTGATCAAAGAAAACTACCTCCATTGAGCAGAACTAAATATCAATCCAGTAATGATTACAACTAATGAAATACTGTTCTTATATTATTATTTATAAAGATTAAAATGCATTTTTTCATCAGTTCTGTACCTCATTCACAAGAGCTGTCTGTAAATCTGTTATTTTGATCCCAATTAGGTAACAGTTAAGAATTAGAGGTTTATTTTGAAATGCTTTGCACAAGAAAAAAATCAACCAGGAACAATTATATTTCTATAACTTGTAGTTTATGTCATAAACCTCCAATTTAGTTATGATTAACTACAATATTATCAATATTCTACACTAAATACATATGAAATAAAATACTTTTACAGCTTACAAAAAAAAAAAAGTGCCAATATACTTTTACAAAATTCAATGAACACCACAAGATAACAATGATGGCAGCTACAAAAATTCTGGGAATATTCCCATTAATGTTCTTTAAAGGTTTATAATAGCAGTTTAACACCACCTGGATCTGCAAATTGGGTAAACTCGTGTTGATTAGAAAATAATTATCAAATGCAGATAGGTTTTTTTTGTTTCCTTTTTTGAGCAATATCATTGGCCAAAGCAACTATAATTTAGCCTATTATTAGCTTCAGTGGAATACTGGTCATTACAAATCAATGGATCAAAATTGCTGGCAACTGCTTTGATGATTGTTATATAAATTGCAATTTAGTTCAAAATTTAGCCTATTATTAGCTTCAGTGTAATACTGGTCATTACAAATCAATGGATCAAAATTGCTGGCAACTGCTTTGATGATTGTTATAGAAATTGCAATTTAGTTCAAAATTTAGCCTATTTTTAGCTTCAGTGGAATATTGGTCATTCCAAATTGATGGATCAAAATTACTGGCAACTACTTTAATGATTGTTATAGAAATTGCAAATTAGTTCAAAATGGATGATGCAAATGTAAAAGTCTTAATGTTCCAAATGCTTAGCATTCCTTTTTTTGTGGTTATGATTGATTATCAACATCTGCTAAGTTGATGTCAGCAAAATGTGGGAAAGAGACAACAGTGCATTGGCAAGTACAAATGGTAGAAGAAAACAACCACAGCCAAAGTACAATGAGAATATTGTGATTATCATTGATGAAGTTGTACTGGATGAAAATAATGAGGATTTCATTGATAATAACATTTTGGTCTAAAATGAAGATAGTGATGGAAATGATGATGACAAAGAAAGTTAATAAATCATGAAGGAATGCAGAAGTGTATATGATATCAGATGTTCTCAGAATAGGCACTAGAAATCTACAAAGTTGAAAATTCTGTGAAAGTGATAGAGTAATTTGTACATTTACCTTCAGCATTTCAGTACTAAAGAAAATATATTCTATCTTACCCAATGATGTAGATCAATTATTGCTTAATACTGGAAAACAAATTGTAAAAGACAGAAAAGAAACCAAATAAATTATATCCAGTAACAAGTTAAAAGAAAAATATAACTGAAGTACAATCAAACTTCCACTGTATTTTATCCAGAGAAGGGTGTTATTAACTCCATTATGTGCTTCACTACAAAATGAAGTTTTCAATTTCTGTAAAATTGATATCAAAACCCAATAGATTACCCGATGATATAGTATCTTGTAAGTGCATTCTGAATGAGGCTGTTTATAATTGCAGTGCTAGTTATCTAACATTAGTAATAAATAGCTAATATTCGTTGATACGTTGATCTTTATGTAGCCATATCTTCATATATACTTAACATTTTGCTCTAAAAAAGGCTGTGAAATCCTTATCATTAATATCCTCATTTAGTATAATTTCCATAATACAATTCCAAGATTGATTTTTGATTATCCTACCCCCATTAAAAAAATGTTAGCTAATCCGCCACATGACATGTATTAAAATTTGTATCAAAAGTTATAAGTAGTCACAAAATTCTTTATTAATTTCATCCATAGTTAAAATGTATAAAATTTGTTTTTACTCCTAATGCTTTTTATGTGGAAAATACATTTTTCCTATATTCTAATGTTCCAAACTTTACTAAAGTTATCTTTGGTTGTAAACATCTGCTATTTGGCTGGCAGTTGTTTATTATTTTTAAAAAAATGATTTTTTTTTAATTCTATCAGAGGAATACAATATACAAAAATTAAAACACCTCTTAAGAGCAGAAAATACAATTAACTATTCTGAATAACCCAAAATATCTAGCTGTAACACCAATTTTATCTATTGGATACTATATGCTAAAACTAAACAAACCAGAAGAACACAATACATAAAGGTTGAACAATGCAGGGATATAAGAAAAAGATTAAAGTGTTCTGAACAAAGCAATCTCATGAACAATATACATAGACTGAGCTATTTGAACAAACCAGACATCTTACCTAAAAAATAAAAACAAATACAAATACTGAGTTATTCTAACAAACCAGACATCTTACCTAAAAAATAAAAACATATACAAATACTGAGTTATTCTAACAAACCAGACATCTTACCTAAAAAAATAAAAACATATACAAAGACTGAGTTATTCTAACAA
>NW_013667355.1:202688-211637 GCF_000517525.1 Limulus polyphemus | reverse complement strand
GGTTTGATTCTGGTACAGGAGGGTAAGATGGTACCATATAGTTACTTCCTCCTGAAACCATTGGAGGCTGAAGAGGTTCTAATGTCTGCCCTCCAATGATAGGTGCAGTGATGGGAGAAGGAGCCTCAAAAATTTGATGGTTGTTGCTGTGGTGTAAAAAATAAGATATATATATACAACCTACTGTTTAATCATTGTTAAAAAAGACTTTTACAACTTGCATAACCTTAAAAAGACTAATAATACTCAGCTATTTTTTTTTTATAAGAAATGCATCTATGAGGTAGGAGAAATAAAGAAATGAAATCAAAGCAAAATATTTTAATAAAATTCCATGAGTTAATTCAAAGTCTTGTTTTTCTTAAAGTGATTCAGTAATATTTTTATTGTTACAACTCAATTCATAAAGCAAGTTAAAAAGACAAACTAACTTAACTAACTCAGGTATAGATTTGACCTTCCCATATTCCATCAGAATACAGTACCCAGAAGGGACTAATGCATGCAGCATTTAAGTTCTAACCAAAGAAGCAAGACTGAGGTTCAAGCACAGTTTCAGATTTCACTTCTTCCAAAACTTTAAAACAAATATAGAACTGTTTCATAAGCTAACTCTATCATTTCACATCAAGTCAGTGATTAAATTAATCTTGACAATAAATACTATTGATTGTTTGTGATTTATTTGAAACCACAATAACACAAGAAACTCCTACAAGTCCAGCTTAATATTTCACCTGAGAAAGTAATTTTTGAAAGTTCTTGAATTGTAAGTTAGTATAAAATCAGTTACAATCAGTTCAAAAAATCTTTAGGCTTAACCATATTTGTCTCTTTGGAGAAATAAGGAAGCCAAACATATTTCAATGGATATATATGTTACACTCACACATTATTGTACAGTTATACTAGTGTGGAAAGTTACTTTTAAAAACACCATTAATTTCTATGTACTGACTCAGGCTAAGACATTTTACAAACTTAAATGATCTATCACAGATTCTACAAGTTTACAAACTCATACTGCTAATGTGCTAAAGTTCCACATAAATTAGGTATATCTATTTTAAAGTTAGCACCTTTCCCAGTGAGGCACACACACACACACACACACACACAGTTTTAATGTTAAAAGACTTTTAGTGAAATATTTGCACACATTTTGAAAAAATGTTAAATATCAACAAGACCTTCACAGCTTTTTAACAATCACTGGCTACATCTTTACAGGTCTACTAAATACTGATAGACACTTAGATCAAACATTACTACCTTTATATGTTACTTAACATATCTTTGAAAATGTTCTAATAAGTGACAGTTGTGCACGTTTATAGATCACGATCTACAGTTGTTGCTTATTTGAGCCCAAACAAAACTAGTTTGTATATAAAGTAATGAATGATTAAATAAAAAACCTGTACCTTTACAGCACATTTTAACATTGGGGGATCATTCCACCCAGGTTTTGACATTTCATAACTCCCCCCAGACGAATGTGTCAGCATCATTGGATTTGCAGGACTGTAATGAGGCATAGTGGCTGCAAAAAATTATCATATACAAGATCTCTAATTACTCTCTTGTCATTTTATTCCATATATAAAATTTAATTGCAAACTAATATACATCATGAAAAACTTGGTGGATAACTATTATATGGAAGCTTTTAATTTTATTAAATTCACAGTCAGAAAAACTTAAGTCAAGTCAATTCTTAAACTATGTTATTACTTGAAGAAGTAAACTTAACAAGAGACCTATATTCTAATACTTCTAGTACCAGTAATCAGTGCCAGTGTTGTCCAGAAACAATAAAATTAGTTCACTTCTAAAACTTAAAAACTGATATAAACCTAGATTATATTACAAACACTGTCTTAAAAAACAAAATAAAACGTTTATTGCCAAATCTATTTTCTTAAAATTTTTTGGATTGGGAAAATATAGTTATAATTTTTGTTTTTGCTGCCACTGTTTCCCCTTTCTACCCTCTATTCAGTCTTCCAGGGCTTTTAAATGACATTATTTTAATGTGGTAAATTACATACTTTTTCTTAACATACTTTACAACTTCACGAAAGACAGAAGAAATTTCGTATATAAAAAGTTTCTGTGCGAGATTGCTTTAGATATTTTATGATAAAAAAAAAATGTACTGTTTATATTGCAAGATGTTTGTAAATCTTCAATTTCTATCTATGTATAATTCATCTCTGAGATTTGCACTGCCTTATAAAAAAACTTGGCTTACTGCCTACTTTGTTCATTACAACACAATCATGTTTAGAAAATTTTAACAAACTAATATCGTAAATTATGGAACATAAGACATATGCATACAGTATATAAACTAAAGTTGGGTAATTTACTCAATCAATATAACTGATTACTTATGGACATCAATTACATTGATTAGTGTCACATAAAATAATCAATTAATGAAAATCATGATTAAATTGATTAATGTCAGGAAAATAATTAAGTAGTATTTCCAAATTATTACTGTTTCACCTTATTCCACCTGTCCAATAATTGTAATTATAACTAAATTGATTAATGTCATAAACAACTAATCAAAATTAATATTTCTGATTATTCCAATCAACAGTAATCAAAATATTGAATATATTATTATTATTCATTACTCTTTTCAGTTAATTCAAGTTTGTTCAGCTTAATCCTGTACAGAGCTAATCCATTGGACACCACCTGTATCTGTGAAGTTATACACTAATGTTACTATAATTCTAAATTTATTACATGTATGCAGAACATGATCTATAAAAGACTTAACGAGACATCAAAACATGTAGAGTATATGAAACTGTTCTCAGTCTCACAGTATTTTTTATCTTTATACAGTATAACTATTAAGTTAAACAATTTTTAATATTTAGTGACATTGGACGGTCATATTTTTAATTATTTATTGTGAACTATTAAATGTTGGTTTTAATGGGAGGCAGAGTATTCATGATGAAACTTTAGTTAAATCATCATCTCGCAGTATTTTATCTTTATACAGTAAAATCATTCTTATTGTATTTTAACACAGGGGACAGTCTCATTTTTAAACATTTATTGTGTTGCATTAAACATTTGCTTTATTTCTTTAATACATCTGCATGAAAACTTATACAAGTGTTGTCCTAATCTTAATGATTATGTGTATCAATCTTATGAATTTTTAGTAAACATTACAAATCTGTTATAACAAAAAAATCAGATCTTCTAATAAAGTATTTTTACTAATGGTGTGCTTAAGAATTTACAAAACTTTTACTAAGCCAGTCTGAGTGAAAGGTGATTTTCATGTTGAGATAGCCCACTGTGTAGTTTTGCACTAAGGAAACAACTCTTTCAATTTTCTGGTTTTATTGCTAACAGTTTTGATCACTGTTTTCCTTCAAAAGCAATAAATCACAATGGAAGAACATTAACAATCTTTCATAAATACCACAAGTAAAATACATGAAGCGTGATATTTGTACTCACTAGCATAACTGTGCTAGGCATCAATTTTTTTTATCATTGAAATAATTGTTCAAGTAAAAATTCAAAGATTATCAAATTTTAACATATATATAACATTTATAATGTCTTTTAAGGAACAAACCTGAATTGCCAAAATTTGTTGGTTGATAAACTGAAGCTGGTGTGTTAGCTATGGTGTAAGTAGAAGCTGGAGCTCCAAAACTAAATGTTTGCAACAAAAAATAGAAAAGAAGTAAATTAAGTCAAAACAAGTATACAAGCACCAGGTACATATAATTCCAATGACCATTATTTAATAAAATAACTTCGATTTAATATCTAAACATGGCAAAGGTAATTCCAAGTGTTAACACAGTCAACAGGTAGGACAACTAATAACAAACCATTTTAACATTAAAAACTTCTAGTTCATTATGCTTGAAAATAAACTGTAAAATTTTAATGTAAATAAATTTAAATATTTTCAAAACATTTTAACTCAATATTCTTCAACTGAAATTTTTGGTACCTCCTATTATTATTTGTACCTTGTTAAATTTTTTATTAGTAGTGTTTAAGGATCATTAGAGAAACATGTCTGCCACAAATACTCTTTTTCTATTTCACAGTGATTAATAAGGATTATTACAGGTGGATTTAGTGTATCAAAACAAGTTGTTTTTAATAATGTAACTTAAGCCAAAGTTGGATATAAGACAAATTAAGACCATAAAATAGCCTGAAACTTAAACAATAGAAATATCATTTGAAAAGGAAAAGAAACACATAAGCTATATAAAATATTACCTTTGTCCAGGATTGTAGAAACTTTGTTGTACAGACTGAGGTTGAAAATACCCCGTCTGAGAATAAGGGACCTGGTTCTGAGAGTATTCATACTGAACTGATGGGTAGAAGTTTGACTGGTACTGTGGGTCTTGATACACACTTGGATCATGAAGGTGACGAGGATATCTTTGTGATATGTGATGTGTTTGATCTAACAGAAAATCAAATATGTACATGTGTGTATGTGTATGACAAAAAAAAACGTTCAAAATTAAACTAAAAAATTAACAATTATTTTTCCATTACCAGTCCTTATCATCATTAACTCATAACAGAAAATGTCTGTGGCTATAGCTCTCAAACACATTGGGGATATTCCACCTATCATACAAGATCGAAATGCAGATGTCAAACTAGTCAGCAACTATGGAGAATCAGTTAAGGGTTAGGAATTAAGTGCTTGAACTCCCAACATCTCACCCTTAAAGTAGATGTAAACCACCCTAAGTTTCTACAATGTAAACTTCCCAACTTTTATCCTTTTCTTTAATATTATAAAATGTACAAAAAAGAAAAGTCAAAATATTCTTGTCTTAAAAATAGACCACTATGTTTCTACAACTTATAAGACACCCAACATTAACCAACACAGCACTTACTTAAAGAAGAGCTCTGATCAGAAGCTTGTGGAGGTGGTGGAGGAGCTGCTGCTGGTTGACTAGACTGTCGCATAGGTGGACCCAGAGGACTTGGTGGAGCTGGTGCTTGATACTGAGTCATGGTGGTAGGAGGATAGCCATATGATGATACAGGAGGAAATTGTGTGGAATATGGTGTTGCCTAAAGAGAAATGTAAGTTCAAACTTAAAAAACAAAACAAATGGCAGTACCTAGTTCAAGTCAAAGTCTCAAAATCATTCAATAATGCACTAAACAAGCAACTATAGCTTTGGGCTCCAATGTTTAACTGTTACAGCTGAATGACTTGAAAAAACACTACTTAAATTTCATGCATTATGTATCAAGAGTTATAATAGAAGAAAGTACTATTAAAATTTAATCTCGACTTGTTTACATCATGACTGAAATATATAACTACACTCATGTTACTGTAGCACACCACATTGTACATACTATGATGAACAAATCATACTATGATTCAACTTGGGAATTAATATGCAAGATTTATGATTTTAATGTGAATGTTCTTAATGTGTTTCAATAGTATGTCATCACGAAGATGACTGATCAACCAGCTATCATGTTGATAACACAGGCCTGCAATGATTATACTGTCTTGAAAATTTTACATGTTATACAGTAACTCCTGTACACTGAATCCCAAAATGATATCTATTTTTCTCCATCACATACAGATTTTTCATAAAATATAGTATATACTTTTACATAAGCAAATCATTTTCATTGAAATCGGGTCACATTTTTTTATGCTTAAAATGTTGACAATCACTGGCTATAGATTTCTCTAGACCAATTGTGACATGAGAGTCTTATTGATCATTCTAAAACCCAAACATAACAAACATAATAATAAAAAATGTTCATTATGGTAAACAAAAATAATAATTTGATCTAAGTAAGAGATTTTTTTCTTCCCAATTTGTAAAAAGTCCTCATGTGATAGAAAAAAAATTAATATTGTTATCAAAATCAGCATAGCTGAATTATGAAAAATCCATTATTAAAATAAAAACAACTTTTATGAAGTTTAAATTTGCAGGCCTGTGTAATTATTATTCTTACACTTTTTTTAGAACAGTTGAACAGTGTAAATTTCAAAAAGCCTTAAAAATATATTACAATATGTATTATAATTGTATTGTTTGTTTGTTGATTTTCACACAAAGCTACTCAAGGGTCTATCTGAGCTAGTCGTCCCTAATTTTGAAGTGATAAGACTAGAGGAAAAAGAGCTAGTCAACATCACCCACCTCAAACGTTTGGGCTACTTATTACTACTGTATTGGGATTTGACTGTCACTCTTATAATGTACCCATAGACATAAAATATGGAGCATGATCGTAATTTCTTTTTGATGGTAATGAGGCATGGACCACAGTCCAGCATGCTAATCACTGGACTGAACTCAACCCATTAATTTTCTAATAAAAAATAAATATTGATACCTGAGGCATAGTTGGGACCTGAGATACCATTTCAGATTGAGGTTGTTGTTTGTTTTGGGACACCTGTTGCTCTAAAGTCACTGCACTCTTTACCTCAACATGCTGGAATGGACAGTTTGGTGATTGCAGACCAAGACAGTGATAAATTCTGTCTTGTAGTAATGCCAGAGATGGCTGTAAAAAGATAACAGTATCAACCTAAATAGAAATTAAGATTTCCAAAATCATTTCTTTTAAGATTATGTTGATAAACTTAAATTTCACACACAGTCAAAGCAATTCACAAGACTGGATAATTTCTAAAAGCTGCATACCAAACTGTAACAAGTTCATACGTTAACAGAACAACCACGTAACATCTTAAAAATAATTTTAAATACATCTTTTTTCTACTATGTTAGTCAGCAATTACATACTCAAAAGCTGAAGTCATATTTTCATGAATGCTAAATGTAAAAAAAATACATATCATAATCCCTAATTTCTTTTTTTTTTCAATATATGTTAATTTGCTAACTAGTAGAGTATAGGCTATTCTATCAAAGTTCTAGTACAGTTTTCTTCAATCATATTTTCTTTTTAAATCAGTACTTTAATTTAAGGGTGCCTCTAATACTGTGCTACATAACAAAATAAAATCTTAACATACCTCAGATGTGTCAACTAGATAGGTGACAGCACTAGACAAACTTCCTTGAGCAGCAAGAAGAGTAGCATATCTCCCAAGTAGAGATGACAATGTTCCTGTTTTTAATTGTGGAGACTGCCCTCCCATCTGTTCTACAGCCTTTCTTAATACCATAACTTGTTCTACCAATTCCTTCAACAGGAAAACAAATCTTCCTTTAACTATGTCATTTTATTATAAACTACAAAAGACTACTATATGTCACTTTTAATACCATGATTCCTGTTATGAAATGTAACAATGCAAAAAAAGGGGAAACTATGATGCTTGTTTTAAATATAGTTTATTTTCAATCAAACACATGACTGTTCAGTTTAGAGTAAGCATAAATACTTGGCATATCATGACTCCAATATTTACAAAAAAAAAACTCCCCTTTATACGAGTGCAGTATATTCTAGTTTCTAAATCAACTCATAAAAAAAAAAGCATTATTTGAGAAAATAATTTCCCTTTGATAAAGAGATTTGGGTATTTATAAAACAGTCTACACAAAATTTAATCCTTTTTCTGTTTTAGGTCATTTGATGGTTTTTATGGGTATGCTTATTTGACTACTTACCCAAGTGGGTATCAGTGAAGCATATCCTCCTAGTATTCGTAAGAGTGGAGTAGACAGTTTTAGCAGTTAAATATTTCCCGAGTATCATACAGGACTCTCAAACGTGTCACAATGTGATTATTACGTCTGTGAATCACATATGATACTCAACTAACTCTTCTAATCTCATACACTGAACCAAAACAATCAGTTCCTATTGCCACATTCACAAGCATCAGCTGCATATTAAATAGACATAATTGTGAATCACATGTGATGCACAAGACAGGGATAGGGTGAAAGTAAAAAACATTATTCTCTCATTGACAAGACCTTTCAACAGGTACTTTTACTCTTTTACTTGAAAAAATCCTGAAAATGTAGTTTCTAAAGAATAAAAATACACTTTATAACAAACTTCCTGGCTCAGGGAGAAGATTAAGTGATCATCGTTCAGCCAACACATCAATCCCTGTAAGATTGTTTCTGTGCTACTGGTTCACACTGATTAGTTTTCATCACAGCCAGGTTGTGAGTCCATAGTTCAAGTGTTGTTTTTTTACTTATTTCTTCAAAATCACGTAGTGGCATATTTTACTGTAATATTCCTACTTATTTGTTCTAACACTATTCCTGTGGTGTCTTAATTATTACTCTCTTGAGAATATCAAAGTTAAAACTTCAGTATCAAGTGGGTTGTGCTTTTCCAAATTAATAAGACTTTTTGGTAAAATCAGTAATAAGCTGTGAAAATGCTAGAATTTTTAGTGTTTTCCTATTATATAAACTAATAGAAATGCCACTGTCCGGGCAGCTATTTGTGCTAGTAATTAGTAATTGTAGAATTCAAACCCCACTGTAAAAAAATGTAAAAAAAAAAATTTTTTTAAGTATTTTTTTCTGGGAAGTACTGCATGAGAAAAGTGTTCAGATTGTGCTCTTTACTCAAATGCAACTCATTGCACCAAAAGTTTCACAAATTTTACTGATATAAACTGTGATGTTTTTATATATTAAAAGTAAAGGTGTGGAGATACAGCTATACAAGTATTGTATTGTGAAGCAGAGATATGATTGTATCGATATATTGTCTGATATTATACAATTTACGTATCTTCACAAAATCTCGCAAGCTTTCAGTAAACATCACAAGTCTTTTGTACAGAAAAAATCAGAATTTCTAATAAAGTATTTTTGCCAAAATTAATGATTCAATAAAGGAATTATGCAAAGTAACATAAAAAATTAACAATAATAAAATAGATACAGATATTAACTTTTTTTTATTTTACTTCTCTTGCCAGCT
>NW_013667355.1:200702-201663 GCF_000517525.1 Limulus polyphemus | reverse complement strand
CAATGAATAGTTTTTTAATCATGACATAAAAATCACTTCGCACTCGGACTAGTAAAAAAAAGATACAATATTTTCACAAACAAATCTTCAGTAAAAATACTTCATTTAAAAAATCAGATTTTTTGTGTACAAAAGACTTGGGATCATTACTATAAGTCTACCAAATTTTGTGGCATTAAAAATTATAGTATAAATACTTAACACGTGCAAATGTGTATATGAATTTGTGTATTTTATATTCAGCACATCATGAAGGGTTAAAATTGTGGTAAATACAAGAATGTATTACATAAATATCAAGAAGTAAGAATGTGTGCTCCAAGTACTTTTATTACTTGGCTCCAATTATTCTAAATATAATTCCATTAGATGATTGGTTACCTCCCAGTACGAAGTTATTTAAAATAAAAATGTCCAATTATGTATATTCTAATTACTCTATATTTAGGTTTAACATATGGATAATTATTGTGTATAGTTGTTTTTGTATTTTTTGTTGTTGTTGTTTTTCTATAGTTACTTATCCATTATGGTAGTAACTTTAAGAATTTATAAAAAATAAAAACATTGCTTGAAATTTCCAATACATACATACATATATGCACACAAGCAAATGCAATTACAAGGCATCATTCATAGCAAGTTAGCACAGAATACTAAATATGACCTCCTCTAATCCCCTATAGGTTTAACACTGCATATGAAAATGTTCTCAAAAACACATTCTTCAACCAAAATCAATTTCAGAGTTATTTAACAACAAGAAAATATATTGGACATAGAAATTACAAGTAACTGTCATACCATAAGCTTAACTTTCAACTGAAAATATCAATGCTTTTATGTTTAAATAAAACATTTTATGTCATCAAACCTACATAATTTTATAGACATGTGACAGAACTTTTCAATAACATAAATTGAGCTTTTTAAGTTGAAAACATATAACAGCTAATTTTAT
>NW_013667355.1:187214-199782 GCF_000517525.1 Limulus polyphemus | reverse complement strand
GGTAAACTTCTGTATCTAGATACATATCATATCACAGCATCAATGTCTATATATGTATCATATAGACTACTATGATGAGATATGCACCCCTAATTTTCTGACCTTCTATAATCCAGAATTTTTTCACAGATTCCTCTAAACACCACTTCACATACATTTAACATTTGCAACTTTTTTTGCATTGTGATGCATAGTTGTAATCTCTGATGCAACATCCCACCTGTTAGTGCATTTTCATTTTTTGGTCAGCTGTCCATTCTTTTGGCCTTCATGTTCAAGCACAGTCGAAAAAAATATATTAAGTTTTTTTAAGAACTCCAGTACTACTTTTAAAAATTACATCAATAAAGATATAATCAAACCCTCACCTATAGTCCTAGTGGAAGTAGTGTTCTTGCTGTGAGGAACATACTTTTACTTAAAATTGTGTTCTGTTACTTGTTTGTTTGTTTCTTGTTTTTTAATTTCGTGCAAAGCTACACTAGAGCTATCTGCACTAGCCATCCCTAATTTAGCAGTGTAAGACTAGAGGGAAGGCAGCTAGTCATCACCACCCACCGCCAGCTCTTGGGCTACTCTTTTACCAACGAATAGTGGGATTGACCATCACATTATAACGCCCCCACGGCTGAAAGGGCGAGCATGTTTGGTGTGACAGGGATTCGAACCCGCGACCATCAGATTGCGAGTCGAGTGCCTTAACCACCTGGCCATGCTGTGTGTTCTGTTATAAAGAAATGGTTGTTGCACAATACCATAGTTATTTTTCTAATCCTCTGAACCTTTAATGCCCGAAGTATGAAATTTTTTTATGGATTTTTGTTTGTGGTGCAACATTCCATAAGCCTCCATCACCATTTCTGGCATTGAGATCTTGTATTTCAGCTCAAAAGATGGTACCATTAAATTTAGTATTTTGGTCACATACGTAGATAGATAGATACATAGACAGCCACACCATTGCTCCATTATAGTAAAATATGCATGCATCTGTGTGTGTGTGTGTTCATGCAAAAACACTATTTCAACAATCAAGCAAAGTTTAGCATCAAAAGAAATGACTGCATTAATAACAGCAAACACAAACCTGTGATGAAAAAATATTTTAATTATCAAAACAAGCTTTGCCAAGTGGAATAAAAACACTGCATAAAATAAAAAGATAACCAGGCCACAGGCTATAATATGGGATATAAGATGTGTCCTGAGTTTTGGAGGTGACTGCAGAAGTGGGACCCACACTGCAGTAAAGATATCCTGTCTACCAGTCTTAACCTCCTTTCACTAGTCTCACACATTAAAGAAAGAAGAGTGAATGTGGAGGCTCAAGCCCACAACATCCCACATTTATATCATCCTTCACTGCCTGCAGACTGTTCTGAGAAAATGACTGTTCTCCAAAGAAATATAAAATATAAGTGAAAATAAGGTCCTACCACTGGGGGTAAAAAAAGCAACCTTACCCCCTGACGTTGGCATTCCAGCCTCAATTATAGAAGGCCAAAATTAATAAATTAATTAGTAGTACAATAGATAAATTATACTAGTATAAAAGTATTGAAGCCCAACCAAGTTATCTAAACTAGTACAACTCCCAACCTCCAACCCATTATGTTTACTCGTAGAATCTACTGTAACTACTAATTTTCAGACTTTATCTACCCTTTATAAGAGCTTCTATATTTGTGTGCAATAATGGTGTTCATACACACATGAAAATATTGCCAAGTTATTTAACCCTATTGCTACAGGTCATGGGTCAAAGGTCATGTTTGTTGACTTGCATTCAAAATTTTATTGAACTTCTAATTTATGAATTTACATCAATAATGTTGGTATCAAACTGTAGATTATAATTCATATTTTAGTATTATACATCATTCAATTTCTTAATTCAAAAGTAAATATTACAAAATAATTCCTAAACATCAATTTCTGTGTGTGTCATGTGGTATGTTGAATGAAGCACTGGTTCAAATTAGATGTTTGTTATGTCAAAATACAATACAAAGTCTACAGTTTTGTATAAATTAGGAACTCAAATTACTAGAATGTAAAATAAGAACCTCCTATCCTTTCTATTTACTGAGATATTGCTCATGCACTGAATCAAACAGTGGCCCCACTCACCTCTTTCCATTTTTGGAAATGGTCCCTTATATACACGTACTTATGTATATGACATGTGAATAACCAAAAGAAAGCTCAGAATAAATCTTAGGGTAATATAACTGCCACTTAGTCAAAAAAAAATGGTGCATGATAGTAAAACGTCCATTTAAATATATCAGCAAAAACGTCCACAGTTTCACACAAATAAACAACATTATCATCACTTTTATATCAGTCATGCATAATTTTAGTAATAAGGCACTCTTCTTTATCAGGATCCTTTCAAAAATACCAGTAAACATTATAGTTTACAAATAATATTTGCTTACCTGTAATGAATCTGGTGAATCAATCTTGTTTTGGGTCCTCACCCAACAGTTTGCCAACCTCTCATAATTACCAGCACAGATATAACACAGCATAGCATTCTGTACCATGATCCCATTCTTTTCAGCTTCAAGTCGCCCACCCAGTGTTTCTGTAAAATTTGAATGTAACTCAATACTAAAAACCTAAGTATTAACATAAGGTGTACTCTAGAAATGTACTGTCAATACTTAAATTTTTTATCAATTTTCTTCATAAAAACAACGGACTTAGTAAGAATAAAAATTCATATAACCATTCCTAATTCTAAACTAATAGACTAGAAGGAAGAAAGATAATCAAAATCATCCAACAACTCTTGGGCTATTCTTTTACACAAGAAAATATACTATCAAACCAACATTTCCAATCTTTATTATATTACTTTTACGATTAATTTAAACGTCAGAGAAACAACTTTTCATATTGTCAAAGAGGATGTGACATATCACATGACTAGCAAAGCTAAGTTGTATGTACCATAACTGAAGGTTTAATTGCAAGTTAATCTTGTCATGCCATCAAGTCCAGTATGTGCGCCATTATAAATAGTATTCTTCAAAAAAGGATGTTATTGCTGAAAAGTTCTTTACAAACATTTGACCTTAAACTATGGATTTTTTCTGAGTAGCTAACATGCACCTAAAGCTTTACGGGTTGTAATTGATACACAAAAAACACCAATTTACAGAATGCTGGTATATTTTAATAGACCAGGGTTTAGTGTAACTATAGGAAGAAAGATATTTTTGCATAACAAAAAATATAATAAAATATTTTCTAAACATCTTTTTCATCTATATAATAAGATTCAGTGTGTGTGTCATATAACTGCTGGACTTACCAACTTCTAAGTGGTTCCAACGAATATTTATGGCCCTGAGGTTTGCACAAAAGTAAAACTTTTCTCCAAATCCCTTAGGGAAAACGGGTATTTTGTAAAGACACTTCTACAGGGATTCCCCAAAAGTGGACCACAAATTTGGCATTGATTTACATTATAGCACATAAATAAGTAAGCCTACTAATTACCATTCCTAACTAGTGACAATGATCATTAAACTGAAAAAATGCAAAATAGTAGTTCAAGCATTAGATTTATATTAGAGAAGCCCTGTAAATGTGGGTCATAGGCCCACAGGTTTACTAATATATATCTTATATCAAAGAAGACACACCCAGATACAGACCATTCATCAGAGTAACAAAAAAACTGAACCATTATCAAAACACAAATGCAGAATTAAACTTTTGTCGGGAACAATAAAAAAATCTAACACAATATATTAAATAATAAAATATTATTATAAATAATCTTATTTCTGAGACTCTAACCTGAAGTACAAATAAGAACAATGTTCAATTAACTAAGGATGACTGTTCTTGTTGTAGTTCACTTAACAATTCTTTTATTTACCTACCACATAAAAATGTAAATTCTTCAGGCCTAGCATAAGCTAAAACAGCTGCTAAAGCTTCTTTCCAGCAATCAATATCACAATGGTCAACAACATGACTCCAATCAGAGGTCACCACTGCAGAGATCAGCTAAAAATTAAACAAAATGATTTTAAGTGTACTAATAAAAAAGTTAATGTCTACTAAGTCATGATTTTACCAAAAGGAGAACACTAGATTTTTTTAAAAGACAGGAACATAATTTCTTTTCTTTTTTTTGTAATTAATAATTCCTTCCCCCTTTTTTTCTGACAATACTTAATGTTCCAAAAAACTACATGTATTTTTATTTTTTGAATAGGCATAAAACTGTTTCTACACAAAAAGTTATTTTCTCTACTTACTTCCATTTGAGTTAATGTTACTTATATATATATATATATATATTATATATTTTTTTTTTATTTCACCACTAAATTGCTAAGACTTGAAGAGTGGACAAAAAATCCTGTTTCTAATTAATTGTTTAATTTTCTTAACAGGAAACTGACATGACCACGAGAACTTTTCTAGTCCATTAATAAATAAACTTAAAAACGTTTAATTTGGTATACATTCATGGTTATAAACATCAAAATAAAATTAGACATAATGCATGTAGAAGGTGTTAATAGTATAACTTATTTATTTTGAATAACTATTTAATAACTTATGTGGTTTCAAACCAAACAGCTATGTTCAGAACCTCATGAAGAAAGCTTCACATAACAATGAACCTTATCAGTTAAGCCATATACACCAATCTATGTTAGTCAATTTATAAGACAACCGGCCTAAGAAACACTCTTACCTTCACAGAATCAGAATGCATTGCCTTGAAGTAGCATTTCTGTGTCTGCTGTAAAAGATTTTGTCCACCAGCCTGAGCAAGTATAATAGCATCTGCCCAGCGTTTGTCTTCGAGACACAGCTGTACTGCTGCTGCAACATTCCCAGTCAGCAAAGCCCTGCTTAGCATACTATCTATGTCATCTATACGAGAAATTCAAGCCAGATGAACTAGAATATACATTACAGATTTTGTTTTAGTAAAATAAGAAAGTTAAGATTAAAATGATCAAATGAAGGTACTTCATTTTTGTAGTAAATGATGTTTTAAACAAGCAATTAGTTCTCTTTACCAATGCTTTATCTTGCTCACAGGTCGCTTTCCATTTGTTTGAAAAGAAGTTGAAAGGTTTCGCTATCCAACTTGGACATAAACATGGATCAGAGCAATTGTTACAAATAAGACTAGTTTACTGTACTAATATCTTATACTGATTATGTCAAATTATTTTCTTACCTTTATCAGTTTTTATGGTCATTGGTGTGAGGTCAACATTTTCTTCTTTAGAGGCAATGTCATCAAAAAGTAAACTGCCATCATCCCCTTCTTCTGCTACCTGTTAATATAATCAAAGAAAAAATTCAAAAACAAAAACTTGTTAAAGCACACTTCACCTAAGGTCTGTAACTTAAGAAAAATCTCAGAACAAAATATTCAAGCCAACATGTTTTAGTACTTACATACATATTATATTCTCCCACATTACAAGTTTTTTCAGTCTTTACTTGGACTTCTAGAGCCACATTTTCTTACATTTTTAAAGCCTACTTCATAAAGTTTACAAAATGTATCTTCCCTTGAAATATAATATTGATATTACACAAACAATGTTTAGCTTCACAAAACAAACATATTTAAAATTCATACGAGTTCTGTCAATGAACAAGAGATTGTATTCCTCAAAGAATAAAATATTCATAGATTATTAATATATATAAACACCAGACAAGTACAATATACACAATTTTATAACTCAAGACTATAAATTTCACAACAAACATACTCAGAAAAAGATTCAAATATATAATGCATTTTAAACATTGTTTACTGTAACATGCTTCCTTAAACAAAGCCTATATTACAAACAATACAAAATAATTTCATTCCTTAGCTTTCAGAACAAGAATATATGTTATAAAGAATGTAAAATAATTCTTCACTACAAACTTTTGTTGTTTAACATAGTTGCATTAATTTACAAGAAATAATTTTCCTCACCAACACTATCAATTTACTATAAAACTTTTACTTTTTAATAACGACATTGCTTTTTATAATATATGTATATATATTCCAGATACAAAAGCGAATATATAAATAATCCTTTATTGTTCATTTGCATTGCCAAATAACTTATCACACTGTATCCCTTTTCTAATATAAAGAAACACCAGCCATTGTATCATGTCTCTGTTTTTAAATGTGAATTTGTTATTCAATAATGCAGTACTATTCACAAGAATAGAACTGCACAATATAATTTTAAAGTACAATTCCTAGTGTCACAAATTTTCTTCCACTAAAGATTAGCCCTTACTAGCCCAAATATGCCCATTTAACATTCTTATGTCAGTTTGTTTTTTGCTTACAGTTCATAATAAAAAGAAAGAATTCCTACAAGATGTGACAAAAGCTTTCATTTGATTCAGAAATTAAAATTATTTTTTTTTACACGAATATAGAAATATACAATGTTTATATTTTTATTAGCCTCTGAATTACAGAAAAGTTAGACAAAGTGTCTCATATACAGTTTAGTATTATATAGCCACAAGTGGAGGCTGACTAGGAAAACATTTAATTTACTGTCCTCTATTGGTATGAGAGTGAGTGCTTAGTTTGGAAAAAGTAAGAATTTAACACTTTACAAAATTTATTTAAACGTTATTAAATTGAAACAACATAAAAACAACCAAGTATAATTATTCAAAACCTGTGCAAGAAATGATTCAGTAAGTGGACAACAATAGTATCATTTTCTCCGAATGACAAAATAAAAAAAAAGCTGGAAAAATTAACTTACATCAGTAGAAAGTGATGAAATTTTATTGGACATCTCATCATCTACACTGTTTTCATTGCTATCAACTTTGCTTTCACGCTTCTTTATCATAGCATTTATCTATCAAAAAAAAGAAAATAAAAAATAAGAAAGCTTGAACCTAAATCCAACATTATACCCATAACGCTAAATAAGATGAATTACAATGTCAATAGAAACAATCTCCATCCATTCCAAAACAAGATTAGAAACTGATAAAAAAAGAAAATGCTTTTTTCTTATTAAACAACCTTTCAGCACAAAACCAATTCAATAATGGTAACATTAATTAAACATGAGATTCAACAATGCTCTATTAATCAGTCACGCATGCTAAAGTTAACATAAGTATGAATGTATCACAATCAGAATGGTGTGTGTTTACAGCATGAACATAAACAAGTTTCTTCTTTTTTTTCTGTTTCTTATTTTAACCATTCTTATGCTCCAATCTATCAAATATAACTAGATGTACTTCCACAATATTCCCAAAAGTATTCGGTTTCAAGAGTAAATATAACCAAAATTAGGAGTAACAAATATTTTTATTTCTTGCTTTTGAAGTTCATATATCATGCTGTGTTGTAGCCAACAAAGTGCACAATTCTTCTTGTGATTCATGGCATGCACATGTTTTACCATGACAGTACAAATTGCAAAGTTAAGCATCCTTATGCGACTCATTTTAATGTCTAATGTATAGTGGTACAAGTGGTTAAAACAAGTGACCCCTCTAGGCAGCTTTTGACCCACTTTAAAGGAAATTATAATTCTTTTATTTCTCTTCAATAATTCAATCAGTTTGTATATCTTACTACAATCTTAATGTCTGATTTGGGAACATTTGACAAATTTGTAGCTTCAGTTTGTTTTATTTAGAGTTTTGAGAGTGAATATAACAAAAATTTTTCAAGTACTTCATTGTCCAAACAGTCTGAATGTTTCTCAATAATGACTAACATTTACCATATTTAAGATCAACTTACATATATATCATAGTTTCAGGAATGGCGGCAGAGAGAAGTTTTAATTGACTGAAAAAACCAACCTTGTATACAGTTAGAGTAGAGAAAATAAACACATAAAATGCAAAGTTGTACTGAAGAAAAAAAACAGTTTGAAATATATTTAGGACACTTTAAAGACTATGCAAATGAAATTTTACATTTTTTTGAGATGGAGTATTTTTAATCTTAACATGAAAACCACATTGAACTTGTACTAATAAAAAAAAAGACTCGACATATTCACGGACAAATCTTTATTAAAAATACTGATTAGTAGCTTAGCTAAAGTTAGTATCAGTGTAAGGAAAATGATAAATAGAATAAAATGTGTTAACCAAAAAAAAAAAAACTTTAGGTATTAGTTTATAGGCATCCTCGATTTACAAACATTGGTTTATGTTTTTTGCTCTAACATAATCAACTTTTATGTGCATGTTTTTCGATTTGCATTCACATTTTTCACTATGTAGAAGTCATAAGAAAATTTTGCCTGTTACAAAATTGTTCACTATTACGAAATTCAAATACCTAAGAAGCTTTTTTTTTCTGTTATAATATTGAAATACCTTTAGTTACTATTTTTTACTACTGCCTAATTCAAATTCAGTAGTGATATGGATGAAATTTCAAACAGCATGCCACTTTTTCATTGAGTCACATCACAACCATCAAGAAGAGAAAAGTAGCATATTTTGGCCATATGATGAGACAAGACAACATCCAACGAGTCCTACTAGAAGGTCAAATAGAAGGGAAAAGATACAAGGGAAGACCAAGAACAGAGTGGATAATAAATATTAAAGAGTGGACTGAGATAACAAAATACGAAGACCTGGTGAGAAAAGCACAGAACAGATAGAAATGGACGATTGTGACAGCCAACCTTCCTGAGGTAGATGGCATATGATGATGATGATGACATCACAAAATCCTCTGCTGTAAAGTCTCTCTGTGCAAGCATCCCATGCAGAAATGTTACACAAGTGTGGCCAAAACTATTGGGTCAGAAACACATCCTCAATATTTTTACCTTTAAAATAATGGAAAAAGCATCTTCAATTCAAGTTTATTCATTATACGATATGCTCTCCAAGAACATATCCCTTTCGTAAGTCGAGGGAAAACTGTAGAACATTCTAGAGGATATACATATGAAATATGGAAACTATAAGAGGAAAAAAGTTTTTGCATGAAAATAACACAAACTCAGAATCTAGTAAGACTGAAGTAAAGGCTTCAGAAATTCACAGGTAAATCTTTAGTACAAGTACTTTATTACAATTTCTGATTTTTTATATACAACAGGCTTGTATTGTTTATAAAGTTTCCCAAATTTCTTGAAGATACACTCAGTTAATTCAGAGTTCTAATTTGCAACAACCTCAACATTTTTATACTCATGTAAGTGGACTGAGCCATGCACAAAGGTTTATTGTATGTTCATGTTTCATCCAAGGGAATTCATAAAATTCTTGCTAATAATCAGGGTTTGTGTTGTGTTTTTACATTCTCTAACAATTTGGCTAATCCAGTTTAAAAATTTGTGGCTAAAATTGGTTTTGCTGTAGCCATATCAAACAGTAAACTCTATGGAATTGTGTATATTATGTAAAACATAAAAAGTAACACAAGTTATTCAGATTTCAAAATTTGTATATTTTTGTGATAATTGTATTATTATACATTTACTGTAACTGAAACTATCACACATTGCTTTCATTTACCTACATTCACTAATACATGTTGCATCACACAACAAAATACAATTTTTCTCTTTTTTTAAGCACATCTTTCAGATAATTAAGTTACAACAGATACTTTTTACATGTAATCACAGTACAGGAAGGTACTAAGTGTCTGCCATAATTGACTTATCTATATCAAAGATATACTGTGAAAAAAAAAGGCAAAACTGAATTTCAAGGTGTGTTGATACTTGTATTGCAATATTAAGTCATTATATAATGCTTATATCATAAAGGTAAAATAAGCATAATTTACTTTAGCTTACTCGTGTTCTGCCAAATCCTTTCCCTGTGACATTAATAATGTTCATGTGCATAATGTAAACAAGACATAATTTTAATGTTCATTGTTCTAAAACAACAACATAGGGGTCCTATAGTGATTCTAATGATGGATATTATCACTTGCTTTGGGTTTCTTTTTTATTCTAATCAATATCACAACTATGTTTTCTCTTTGTCGATAGCAACACTAAGCCACATATCCATTTTTAATGTGTACCTCCACTTGAATAATGTAAAAATGAAATTAAGAAAGTATAATTTGCAGCAGTGTGGAAAGATGCCATATATTGCTCTACATCTCGATACAAAAGTGTTTTTAAGTGTGCATGTGATAATGCACTATACGAGTTCATGAATTTGTTGTATTATTCACTTGCAAAGTTTACAGATTTTTAGTTTTTTGTGAATTTAATGGTTGCATTATCCATCTCTAAGTCATTGCAACTCATTATGTATATATTTTTTCTTCTTAATATAAGTAATGAGAATTGTGCAAAAATAAACAGGAGTTTTATTATCATTTTAAAAAATCAAGTTAAATAACATTTACCTGTGTGTTTACATCTTGTGGATTATATCCAAGTAGAGAAAGCATACTAGCTCGAGGAGACTGGTCAAAATTAGCCTTCATCAACAAAATAAAACAGTACATGTTAATAATTAGTTCTTAAACAAAGTTACAATTTTTTTTTATAATTAATGCTATTAGATGAATTTGCATACTATTCACAAGTTCTTCAAGCACTTTATTTTTGATTTACAAACTAAAATTATCTTTGTATTAATAATTTACAAAACATGTAGTGCAAAAATGCCCCATGATATTGCTCTAAAAACAAAATCAAGGATCATATATCTGATGATACTAAGATACTAAAAGAATTTTCATTTGATCAATGCCAATAGCATTTTTAAAAACAATTTTCTTAGCTCTTCAAAGCTGGATATCAAATTTTAATTTTGTATCTTTTAAATACCATTAAAAATAGTTACTCAATTTTTATTAAAATTTTATCACCTCATGTAAATGGACAAACTTTTTGTTATAAGTACACAAATTCTTCTATAATTTGTTAAATTTTTTACTCATACTGAAAAGGTTTGTTGAATCGTTTGTTTGTTTGAGTGCAAAGCCACATTAAGCTGTCTGCTATGTCTACCACAAACAATTGAGCCCTGAATTTTCGTGTTGTAAGTCCATAAACTTACTGCTGTCCCAGTGGGGAAAAAGTTTGATGAAATCCTGAAAAAAAATGTCAGGTTATGCTTTCATGAGAAAAAAACTCTCCATAATCTATCAATGTTTGTTTTCATGCCTACATTTCTTATGTTGTAACCTTTTATATTTTTTGAAAAAATTTTTTCTTGGGGCATTTTTGTTTGGTAATTCTTGTTAGGAAAATTCATGTTATACCTGAAGAAAATTCCAAGCTAATTGCTTGTATGAGTCTGTAATGGCCTGAACTTTTTTCTCGCAGAAATCAGCCAGGTTGCTCGTGTTCAAAGCAGACTCCAGTTGTGTTGCTCTGTTCAAGAGCTCTGGTTCAGTCACTATTTGGCTGATGTACACCTGATGGATTGGAGGTGTCGGATGCCCTGGCTGGCCGTGGTGGGGTTGTGGCAGTTCGTGAACAAATGTAACCAAACGTCCTCCAAACTACATGAAATATAACATTCAGAGATTTTACAAAGCAGTAAATTAATGGATCTTAAAAACCCCGACATTTGAAATTTATTGATAATACATTTAAAGAAAGGAACACAAAGGACTAGTTAAACATATAGCATTATTCAATACTGCACAGAGAACAATTACATGTTTAAAACAGTTAAAGATTTAGAGCAATTTTTTATTCAAGTAATACTTGCTTTGTTAATTCAGGCTTTCAGTAAAAATGGTTTTTCAAGAACTTAGGAAACTCAAAAGACAAAAAGCTGGAATACATCTCACATGAAATTATTTAATATTTCTAATTATATACATCCTAGCATCCAAATTATAATTTCCATCAAGATAATAATAAATGGTCCAGTTATAGTGTTGTGGTCAGTATGCCAGGCAGTGGATAAGAAGGTCCCACGTTCAAGCCCATGATATGCAACTGAACACATTCCACTCTTTCAGGTATTGGTATTATAAATGTAACAGTTAGTGACAGGTGCTGCTGATTTGTTTCACTCTCTCTCTCTCTCAGGTCTTTAGTTCTAAGTTAGAGATTACTAAGCTTGAACCTCAAGGGTCTCTGACAGATATTTAAAACCACATGTGGCACAGGATAAAACTACAAATATCATAATAGTACGTGTGTAGGTATTACACTTACACCAAAAGATGCTCCTACGGGTTTTCGCAGCCATTTTGGGGGTTTCTTTAAAGATACTGAGACAGTATGCTGAGCAGACTGTTGAACAGGTGGCTGTGCAAAAGCATCTGCTCCAGGAAATGATTCTGCAAGCTAGAAAAAAGAAAGATATTCAATGCTCCTAAAAATTCTTTACATAGATAGAACTATCACAGCTTATATTTCATAATCTGTCTATTCAGTGTGTTGTGTTTCCTGTATATGTTCTGCTATGGATGAATTTTCAGTAGAACATGTTCATGAAACACAGCACACAATATTATGTGAAAAAACTGTAATATTAGCTCAACCTAAAAGTATAATAGGTAATAATATTCGTGAATCGTTAGAAATAATGAAACAAAAAAGATCATGTAGTTTTG
>NW_013667355.1:177885-186269 GCF_000517525.1 Limulus polyphemus | reverse complement strand
ACGTTGAATATTATTTATGATTTTAACTTTATACACAAGTGCCAAAATACTATAACTACATACCAGAGTATGCATCTGTATTTTATGCCAAAAGAAATCAACTGATAGCAATACCTTTGAACTGGGTTGAATTTGTTGTTGACCTCCCATTAGAGAATACACACTAACATGCCCATCAAAGGAAGAGCTTGCAATAACAGCAGGATTCCTAGGACACCATGACACATCAAAGCTCCACTGGTCACTTGTGGGTAGTTCACACACCACCTGCTCAAAATAGATAAATAAATTATCAAAAATACATTCTGGTTGATTTTGATGATTATTTATTAGACTTCCTATAAGAGTTTATATTTTCCTGAAATCTAAATCTTTACGAAATTCTACTTAGCTTTTTCTGTCATCCAAATAAGCAAGCTATGGCTCAGATTGTCAATACTGTAACTTCAACTTTTTCCTGAGGCTACACTTCATAAAATGTATGCATACAGACACTAACACAGTGTTAAACTTTTTTTTTTCTGACTACAGACCTGCTCTTTTAATAATCAAGAGAAGCATTAAATGTTTAGTTTATGTGTTATGCACACCAATACTTCTATAGTCAACAAACAAGTTCTGATACAAAATATTAGTCTTTCTGGTTGCAGCTTTTTCAGACAGACCACTGTCTTTAAACAGTTCTGTTACTTATTTTAACTCTATATATATATATCTGTATTTACTTCTGGGGACATTTTAAGTTGATCTGATGCTGATACTCTTTGAATGATACTATTCTCTCACCTGGATGCTTTTGTGACCATCCCTTCTTAAATTAGACTTTAATTCTTAGTTGCAACACAATGCTTTAGTGTTTTTGATTCACACCCCTCAAAACAATGTGTCACTGAATAATCCTTGCATGAGGATCTACTTATTTATTACTTTTTTTTAGTTTTAGTCATGTTAAAACATGTAAAATCATTGGATGATGACTCAATTGAAACAAAAGCATTAGGGATTTCAAAGAGGTTAGAAAAATAAATGTATCCTTATTAAAACATATATCAATAGGTACAGTCCTCTCAAACCACAATTTGTGGTGTCCAGTAAGTCATTCCTAATTATGTCATGATAGTATTTATAAAACGGTCAGTTGATTCTACTGTGAATATAAACAAAATGGATATAACACTGGGAAACAACATGAATGTATTGCAATAGGGGTACCAATTCTTGTATGGTTAAAGAAAAAATCTCTTTTGTTTTTTATCCTTGCTGAACTTGTACTCTTTACTAGTACAGTATAAATACAACCAAAATTTAAATACCACAAATTTTTTTAATAACATTTACATTAATGTTTCAGCACCTTAACCCTCATCAGCACACCTGGGGTCCATGTGGACCCCAATGATTTTTTGAGTTGTACATCTTTTTTACATCATTACAAATTTATATCATTTTATGTAATTGTGTAGCAGAAACCCTGGATCAATGTCACTATTGTTTTCGAAACAAGCAGACGGAGTACATAGCTATAATCTAACATTTATCTGGGGTCCAAACAAACTCCACAATATCACGTACTGTCACTATACATGCAGTTCACCCTATACAACACAAAACATACTTCTAAACATTTATTTCACTATGTAGGCTGTTGTAGAGTATAATTCATCAAAGTAGTACAGTATCATCTCATCTGTTTGTTTATAACATCATTGTGGTAAGCATGTGTGTGTGTGCATCTCATTCCTCAACAAGTATTCTCTGTGATGGTTGTTTATAATGCCTTATTCTGTAGATACCTTGTTTGATAACTGTTGTAAATAACCTGCTTATTGGATTTTCAATCCATGGGGTACTATAAGGATACATTTTTGTTGTGGTGTGGTTGAACCTTAGGTGACCAACAACATACACTTTCAGTTTTCTTTAAGTTGAATTTTGCAGTATTGTAGCAATCTCATCATTTACTGGTGAATAATCACTTGAATATAGGCATATAATAAAACTTTAGAATTGTTTTGATACACTGTTTGTATAAGGAATGGTTTAATACTACTTATTTGTATACTGATGAACAATGTAATTTTGTAATTTCTTGATTTGTCAACACATTTTCACTAGAATACATATATTCCTATGTTGTTCACATTGCATGCTAACCCTAATAAAAGTTGTAATGCAACTGGTTTTTGGAATTTAAATCCAGAGTTTACTATAATGGTAATTTTGGGCTGGTGTCCAGTGGGACCCCAGGTGTTCCACAATGTAACTTTTCAACGGTGTGCTGATGAGGGTTGACAACAACACAAACTCACTGAAAACATCATTATAGTACACACAACTTAACTTTGAATACACAAAACTTAAATCTTTCTTCTATAGTACCTCTCCATCCTGAATATTTGAGTTAGGGTTCCAACATAAGATCTTGTTGTCTTTTCCACAAGAAAGAAGAAGATCTGGGTCTTGTGGACACCATGCAATTGACAAAATTCCTCTGAAAATTGTAATAAAAATGTCTTGAAAATACCATGAAATTAAGAAAATTCTCCTCATACCTACAACAAAAAAACAAAATAAATCCTGAAAACACTGCAAAATCAATAGTTATCCCTAAACACTAATTGCAATTAATAACATTTTCCTCCAAATGGTAATAGCAAAGTCTTAAAAACATCATGAAATTTTGAAATGAGCATAAGAATAAAGATAAGCCTATATTTTTACCTCTAAATAAAAAGCCATCAAATTTCAAAAACAGGACACAACTAAACAATGGTCTGCATTATGTTTAGTATATTTACCCATTGCTCTGAAAGATTTTTTGGTGAAATATATATCTTTTATCTAGATGAAATATTTATTTTAACTACTCTTTTTCGTCCACAGAGCCGTAAGTCCGCAGATTTAAAACGCTAAAATCAGGGGTTCGTTTCCCTTTGGTGGAGATAGCAGATAAGCCAAATGTGGCTTTACTTAGAAACACACACACATATACACATACTCTGTTTTCTCAAAAAATCTGTAAATGTTTATATTGAAGAAAAATAATCATCAATACAAGTTATTGGTGTATTAAAACTGAAACATTTCTTGAAATTCACCAAAAATTATTAACCAATCAATAGATATTTAGTCTATTCACTATTAACTGCAAAGCCAAATAATGGGCTATATGTCCTCTGCCCACTGCAGGTATTGTAACCAAATTCTTGGCATTAAAAACCCAAGAACTTATCACTGAGCCAATAGGGGGAAGGATATTTAATCATCCATAAACTTGAAACATACATTCAAGTTAAAATCCACTTCTCATTGGTAGTCTGGGACATTTATACTTAGTAATCTCAAGCAGCTTGTCTGCTGAATAATTCAAAAGAATATATTAGTAGCATCAATATTACATATTCAAACTCTATATAAGTATAGGTTTGCTAGAGAGAGTAAAATACAACTACAAACACCATACAATAAGTATTTCTGTCACTAACAACAGGATGAGTTTTAAGCAGAACAGACTGCAATAAATTTGAAAATTTTATTGACTGCACTTGCCTTAAGTGTGGAAGTGGACAAAGTTTCAGTTCCTGTGCCAAGGCCATTAGCAAAGACCAAAACATTATCCAATGTAACTCTCCAGATATAGAATATTTTTAACATTTACTGTTTTTGTATTTTTATTTTTTTTCTAAATGGGATGTCTCATTATTTTGTAACTGGGAGACAACTATTTTTCATTGATTAAAACTCCTCTATACACTAGGACCATTTTTCACACCTTTGGTGATGTTCTAGGGTCTTCAGTGGTGAAGTGGCAAACCTCAGATCCCACAGCTGGATAACTGGACTGTGGTCATCCTCTGATGCAAGACAAAGTTGTGTGGCTACTTCTGGATGCCAAGATACAACTTTGCATCTGATCTGAAGAGAAATAATTAAATATTCTAAAATAATAATAAAGAAGAGATTGCACACATTGGGGCAAGTTTTTCAAGGGTAATAAAACAGTTATTCAAGAAATCATTGGTATTACAAGATTTAACAAAAAACAAGTATAACACATTTTTTAAACATAAATATCACAAAACAAAATATATTTTTCTCAGGATGATGCAAGCAGGTATTTAGTTTTCTAAATGTATGTTTTATGTTCCTGGAATTTAAAACTACTTCTAAACAAAAATGTCATCCTAGTACTGAAGTATTTCTGTGATTAGTAATTTCAATCAATCAGTTATACATTCCTGCTTAACTCTTTCCATATGGGGTCAGTCAACATGACCAACACTGAAACCACAAACTATTAGTTTCCGTATTATAACTTTTAATATGTTTTGTGTATCTTCACAACATTTGGCATGTTTTCAGTAAACATTACAAGTCTTTTGTATATAAAATGTCAGATTTTTTAATTAAGTATTTGTCTATGTACATACAGAGTCAGAGTATTGAGTGTTGACACTAAGTGATTTCATGCTAAAATTAAAAATTATTTTCTTTTCCTGAAAATTTTCAAATTTCATTTGCTTAACATCTAAAAGCTCCTAAGTAAATAAACCCTTTTTTTGTAAAATTTTATATTTTATCTGTTATATTCTCTGCTCTAAATCTATACTGACTCAGTCAATCTGACTGACCTTATAACCAACATGAAAAAAAATTGTATCAATCTAAGTTATCCTTTCTTTCTTTCTAGAATGATTGCAGATTGTAACAGATTACAATTATTTATCCCAAACAGCTTAAAGCTTGTAACAGTATAGATCTGATTATACATAATTTTATTGCTCTTTGAACCATGTCTAACTAATAATCCCACCACACAAATTGTAAATCATTCAGCAAACATGTAGCTCATGTTACTGTACTGAATGATGTAATGCACAAGCTGCTCACAAGCATACACCTTCTAAAGAAATTATATTATTATCATTATTATTTATTATCTTACTTAATCTAATCTTAACTCACCTAATAAGTTAATAAATTTTACAACCTAGTTACTTTTATAACAATAAATAAAGAACATATATGAAAACAAGAAATATAGTGTTTACTTTAACCTTGTTTTTTGCTGTAGGTTGACAATGGAATTTAAGCTCCTTTTATATATATATATTTTTCATAATGATGGTACTAGTACACTCAATTTTTTTATTTATTTGTATAATGCACCTAAGAACACAGAATAATAACATGCACAAAGCAAATAATGTCCTATTACTATTATAATTTAAATGGCTTTCTAACTTAAGTTTCGATCTTAAAATAATTTCCTAAGCTGCTTGATCTGAACACCATGACAAACTTTCAAACTGAAGCCAAAATTAGCAATACTCTGTACTGAAAGAACATAGAATTATAATCATTGATAGATTAAATAAGGCCTTTCTACTGGTTATAATGATATAGTATAAATTCAGGGAGAATTATTGGCAATTTGTGAAAGAGGATGTGACAGGAAAGCTATATAAATTACTTTGCCTAAGTAATATCTATATTATAATGAAAAAGATGTCAAATAAATTAGAGAAGGGAAAAGATCTAGAGTACAAATGTCACAATTCTCATACTAGGGGAGACTCATATTTTGTTTTAATATTTCCTTATAAAATTAAGAACTTATACAATATTAATATCTGATTTACTAACTATGTAAATAATCTCTGTGTACAGTACGAGTCTACATCCACACCTGGTAAGATATATAGAACTGTTTTTCTCTACGTGAAGTAAAATAAAGATGAAAAAATATGTCTCAACTTCTCCTCATACCAGCACCTACTGATGGTCAGTCTTAATAAGGATAATTATGTCAAGTCATATGTTTAGTAAGGTTGTTAAGGTTCATAACAAAACAAATTATGATGTTGAATCTAGAATACAGCTCACTGTTTCACAAGGGTTAAAATATTTTTTGTTTTTACAAATTTAGACTATTTGTTATTTTTCTTGGCCTCAGCACTAATAAATAAAATTACAGTCCACACTAAAGTGTATACAGAATTTTTTTTATATGAAGTAAACTAGTTTTTCTCAGTCCTAAATATAAGCCAAACAGACTCAGCTTTGTTTAATTTACACAAGTACTTTTTTTTTGTACATATTTGTAATAATTTTATTACTGCCAAGTATTATTTCAAGTTTCTTAACAACTGAATTGCTAAAACCAACCAGATACTGAAATAATGCAGATTAGTGATACAATTTACTGCAATACATACAGTTCAGGGAATAAATTGCTAATTATTTACTCATGGTTGAGAGTAGCTACAACTGCCTTGTGAAATGTAACTTGTTATTCGGGCAAGTAAATAAGTTGATGATGAGAAATGAAGTTTAAAACAATGAACCAAACATATAATTATATTTCAAAATTTCTGGATAAACATAATTTGAAATCATTTTAGTAGTATAAAACTTTAAAAACATTATCATTCTTCAAAAACTTTACATGCCTGAACTTAAGAATCTCTAGGACTTTTTGGGCTATATGAACCCAGAAGGTTTATAATGCTAAACCAGCTGATATGAACATAATTATGTATTAGACTACATAACACATTCTAAAAAATATACATAACTCCAATACTATATCTCCACTTGCTTGCAGGTATGTCTGTGTACCAATATCATGACAATACAACAAAACTAGCATTTATTCAGGGTTATGTGTACACAAGTTTTTTTTAAACACAGCTCTAAAGTATTTTGTTCAAAAAATTATGTCAGGTGTACTGCAACACCATATATGTGCAATTTCTATAAAAATGTTTCAGAATTACACAAAAATATCAAAAAAAGTACTTGTGCCAATTGAAAAAGTACATAATTTGGGAACTGAGAGAATGATTCAAGATAGTCTTTATGAATTAGGGGATAGTTTTTTAACAAGTTTCTTAAACCCAGAAGTCGTGTGAAAGGACAATATTTCAGCTTCAAATTAGCTCTAGACAAAAAAAAAATATCATTACTTCTACAGTGTTACAGTATAAAAAAGGACATTCTTCATGTATGGCTATTTGAAGCATAACTCTGTGGCACAAATGGCCATTATTCTCATCCTAATACACCTTATCGTTAAGTCCAAACACATTTTAAAAATTGCCTTTTTAAGAGCAATGATAATGTACAACACTCACTCTGGATGTTGTGTCTGAAACTTTGATGATTGGCTCATTCTTACGTAAATCCCAAACAACACATTTTGCAGAAAAAGTAGATGCTAATATATGCTGAACTTGTCGATTCCATGCTACACACGTCACTACTTCAGCAGGCTATAATAAACAAATCAATATTCCATGTTTAGAGAAACTAAAAAATTCAAATAACAATCTGTATTACCACACTTTCTATATTTTCTGGTAAAATTTCCTATTCATAATTACTCATAATCCTTTTGAAACTTTTCAAAATAAAATTAAATACTGAAACCTGATTGATCAGTTTGGCAAAAGTCTGGACACATTTGAAACATGTTTCAAGTACTTTAGTTAAACATAACGACTAATTTAAGAGGTTAATGAGCTTCAAACAAGTAACACTAAATTTAATACAATAAATTTCCACTCACTAAAATTAATTACATGAAGTAGCTTAACAGTTTGCATAGAAAACAAGAAATTTGAACAGTTTTGTCACATCTTTGAGAAAATTTACTGATATTTTGTTGAAATAGTACATATTAAAAAATTAAAATACACCAGGAAGGTAGTTTCTTATTAATAAGTGTAAGTAACAATAGTTCAAATACTGCATTACAAAAAAACATGACCATCTTAGTAAAAAGGCTTGAACAAACTCAATAAACAGTCTTGCTTTAGCAGGCAACAAACTAATTAGAACAGAACAAGAGATGTATACCGACTGATATTATTGAAAAATAAAGACCCCACCTGGGATTTTGCTCCTGGAGTCATAGGTGTAGTGGGGTTGTTTAAGTCCCAAATAAATATCTCAGATTCAGCAGCTCCAGATGCCAGTAAATTGGGCTGAAAAGAGATGTATATTTTTACAAGTTTGTACTATATCAAAACAAAAATTGTTTATGATTATTTTCTTTGACATAAACATTTTACTTAACACTAGTGTAGTGCTTAACATACAAGTATTTGTTTCTGCATTCCATCCTAGTAAAACAGAATGCATTAAATAACATTAATCACATGCATGCATGCACAACACTAATAGTTTAATGTACATAATGGTCACCACATTGGCAACTTAAAATACACCAAACATTAATAACTTAAATTAAATGTGAGATAATTAGAATAACTTTTTAGACAATCATTACTTCTACATTGGTAACTTAAAATACACCAAACATTAATAACTTAAATTAAATGTGAGATAATTAGAATAACTTTTTAGACAATCATTACTTC
>NW_013667355.1:169224-177564 GCF_000517525.1 Limulus polyphemus | reverse complement strand
AGCAAATGTACAACATTTCGACAAGGTTTTGTCATCATATAATTTTTATTTACGAAATAAACTACATAATTATTATATAATAATAATAATAATAATAATAAATGTCAATTTTGTAATCTTTTTGAGCAAAACATTAATAAAAAAATAATTACATTTTCAAACTTATTTTTCAAAGTTGATTTAAGAGTGTACCCTCCAGAATATCCACTAGTCAGGAAAGGGTTCTATGGTTGAATGAATTAGTTACATACAAGTCTAATAACATAAATATATCAAGGATAATTCTTTGTATACAAGCTGAAAACTATAAAAGTAACCACATAACTATTTTTTTTGCCAAGACTTTCTTTTATAATCACTAATAAGATTTTGGAACAATAAAAATAACATTTACCTGAAAGTTATTAAAATCTAGACTGTTAATAGGCCCTGTATGTTTATCGTTGTGACAGACGAGTGCATTTTCTCCTTCAAGGAGTTTAGCTGGGTCATAAGCAAGCAAGTTTCCTCCATCTGCTCCTCCCACTAACACTCCACTCACATGTTCACCATTGGACATTCCTCCACTACCCCAAACTATCTTGTGAAATCTAAGGGAAAAAAAAGTATTCTTTCACAAACATTATGACTGATTTTGTTTTTTAATTTTACAACAATATATGATAAAAACATACAAGGGACAACAATTCTTAAAACTAAAGAATTATATTAGAAAAAAAATTGTGTAAAAAATAATCCATTAACTAAAACGATTGAGCAATATAACCATACAAATTATATAACCCGAGATAAGAAATGACAATCACTGATCTGGTATAATTAACATTTGCTTTACTCTAAAGTAGTTCATAAGCTGCCATGAAAGTTAGCCTCATCAAATTTTTCTTAATACACTAAAAACTTCTGATCAAAAGTAATTAGCACTAAACCAATAAAAAAAGTAGTATACTGATGAAGATAAATTTGTATTACATAGCAAACTAACAAAAATGTGCTTACTCATAGCATGCTGGTTCATCAGTTCTTGTGAATAATGGTAAATTAAATAACAATAATAATAAATATATAAATTAAATAAATACATTTGTGTTAGAATAAAAAATAATGTTATGTTGTTAACTCTTACTCTAAAAAATCTGAAAAAATGTTGGCTCCTTGTTAAGTTCTAAAATACAGTATTTCTAAATCATCTATAACAATAAGAGTTTTAAACAATAATAAATGTTGTACAAACCTTAAACTGTATAAAAACGTTTATAAGTACAGTATTTTAAATGTGAATCACAGTACAACTGAAACATGCAGGCAGAAAAGAATATAAATAAAGCCATAGCAATGCTACCATGTTACAATAAGCATTTGTATTTGGAGACATTGAAATTTCTGGTTACAAGTGCTTTTTGGATACGAATATGACAAATAACAAAGCTTTTACTATATATACATATTCTTTTATAACCTAGCCATTACTATTTCTGTCATATCCCAGCCAGCCTGATGAGTCCTGATATTGAGCAAAAGGTCTCTTTGGCACTGGATTTGGCAGATGTAGGTTTTCGAATAAATAAAACATTAAAACATACATCACTTAGAATGAGATGAATCATCATTTGGGTAACCTCATAATGGTATTTTTGGCCATCCTAAGAATTATCCAGAAATCCTAACTATACCGCAACACTGAAATTACTATTGTGTTGATAATATACAAAAACATACTTTAAGCGCATCTCAATTAAAATCCAATCTTTCCCCTTTCAGATTTGTATTAAAGAATTTATTGCAGCAAAGTATCTTGCTTAAAGTAACATTTAAAACACCTACAATTCCTGTAATGATAAATATCCTAAATAAAACACATTTAAGTTCTTATAACTTAGTATGTTAAAAATAAAACACTTCAGTTACAAGAGTTGAAATTTAGCTCTTAACTGGAGATTGAAATGAGATGAAGGGAATACAGAATCAAAAGACTACATTAACAACCATAGACATAAAAAATTTGGAAACTCAACCAAAATGATAAATATAACTTTTAGTGCCCTAAACAGCAACCAATTTCAACTCAATAATGCATAATAGCTCAATCATATAACATTTATCCAATTACTCAACCATCTCAAAAGAAATACATAAAAGTCTCATGTCACTTTCTCTACAAAAAACAATCTTATGAGACTTTACATGTGCAGCTTCAAATGCACATATACATTCAGCAAGATTATGGATGCATAAATTAAAAAAAAACTATTGCTATACCAGTTCACAAGCTATAAACATAATGATTTTATAAATTCATTATGTGGATTTAAATAAATATTTCACATCCTTGATTCTAGTTATTCATGAGTAAGTGTATTGCTGTTCAAAGTGGTGTCATAAAGAGATAATATTGATTGTTGTCTCAATAAATGGGAAAATTGTGCACATCAATAAGCTTTAATCTTCATTTTAAATTAGTGTTTTTTATTCAAAGCTGACAGTCAATTACACACATGTCATATACATCCACAATAAAAGGACAAAGCCAATCTATAACACAATTATGGCATTTCAAATATATTCACACTTGACAAAACTGAAGTTCTATTTTCAACTTTTACACATGGATTATTCCCATACAACATAGGCTTTATATACGACTTTAAATTAAAATTATTTTTTATATAAGCATCAGGTTAAGGAGTATACTCAGTAAAATGTAAATATATTCACAAATTTATAATCTAAATAAATTACAGAGAACACCAAGAACAGATACAATCAAATTAAAAAAACGTACACTCACCTATAATCAGAAACAATATTTCCCTTCAATGACATGTCCAATCCAGGTTCAGTTAAGTTTAACCCATAGATCTCTAAAGCTGCAGTAGTGCTGCAAGAATAAAATTACACACAATCTTTAATACTTGGTGAATCAAAGATCAAATATACTGTGTAGATTATTATATGACATACAATATCACAGAGAGAGAAATAGAAATCAAATGCACTATATGCATTATATGGCACAATATTACCACAAGAGAAATGGATCATGTATAGAATGTATTGTATACTACACAACATCCTCTGAATAAAAAACAGGATTCAAGTATAGTATGTATGGTCTATTGCATGACAATTTTCACACCAAAGAAAATGCATTGAATAAAACATTTATAGTACCTCATGTAATAAACAATCTCATCCTGAGAGAAATGGGAACTAACCCTATGGACACAGGAGGATCAATGTGCTCATGTCACAACCTTTTTAGAGTTTTTTTTCAAAATTTAATTAAACTAATTTATCATCAATGTATATTAATAAACTTGACATCATAACATAATAGAAAACTTTGAACTATAAACAATCCAAATTTTAATTTCATACTTTCAAAAGGTAATATTTAAATAAATTCTTAATCTGCACCTCTGAGCCACATGACACAGTGGCACTCTGGCTTTTTGGTTATAGATTTTTTACCCTTCTCTAACAAATGCTTCTCATTGATCAACAGACTAGAAACACATATGAAAACATATTGACATGCCAGAACATAAAATCTCAAGCTCTCATCTTCTTGCTTTACTGAGATATCACCATATTTATTCAACCCACATTGGCATGCCATTTCCATATCCTCTGTCTTTTAAAAAAAAGTTTATAATTCTCTCCAACATTGCTGTTGGACATGTTTATAATCAATAGAAAGCATATGTTCTAAACTACATAAATCAAACAGTTGTCTGTTTCGTTTTAGCAGTCAAAGCTGATAGCTCACTAAGACAGCTTGATGTGTTTACACTAAATATATTGCACTGAGTATTAATAGAATTTAACAGTTATCAATTAGTATGAATTATAGTAGTTTTGGGACATTCTATTTTAGTGCCTGATGCATTTTGTGTCTAAAATACATATATAAAAGCTACATTGATTATTTTCAGACGACCAACGTAACAAGAAAAAAATATGCTTACTAAAACACACATCTGAGCGTAAAAAGTTTCAAGGCTAAATTAAGTGCTAAATTTCTTGTTTTCTTATGTAATTTTTTTTAAACTTATTAGGTTAATTTAGTAAAGATAAACCCCCAAAAAAATTCTGGTGAATTCTCTCTCTTGGAGGAATGAACCCTGGTTGCCATCTCTTGATGTAACTTGATAATTTGATTACCCTAAGCTCTGGCTAGGCAATTTATTGCTTTGTTAGGCTAGTTAAACAAGGTTCACAGACCAATAAAACAATAAAATTAAATGAAACCAGTACTTGGCCAAAGTAAAAACCTAGTATTTTTTGATATTCTTGAAGTAGCCTAGATTTGAAGTCAAACAACATACAAATAAGTAATATGCATAGAAGGAGGGCTGGATGGGCTCATGCTCCTGCCTTTCTGCTATTGTGTTCCAAAAATGCTCCTTTTTCTCAGTCATGCAAAAATGTCCACAACTACTAAAAGAAATGCCTAATTACCCTGTGTGTACAAAAGACAACACACAGTCCCCATTGTCTCCCCTAACACCTCCAACCCTCCAAAAAAGTATTGTCATGCAGTACTTGAAAAGTGCCCTTTTTTTAGTTAATTATACCTTGCCTTTTAATATCCTGCATGTTACTGATAAAAATTAGAATACCACCAATTTATTTTGTAAACTAAAATAAACATTCAGTATCTATAATGTTATCTTACAAAATTGTAAAACATTAGAGGATGAATAAGGATAAAACTAGAAAGTCTTTTCAGATAACATCATATTATTGTCTTAACATTCTTAATCATTCAACTTGCATTTTCACTTACTTTAGACAACAATATGGAAAACATCTTTCTCACAAGAATTCTAATTTATAAACAATGAAAAATTCATTCTTTACGAACTCTTTGTTATAAAGCCTTAACTGGATTACTGTAGACTTCAGTTGTGTTGGTTTCAGAAAACCTCAAACATTTTTTTTATATATAATATCCCAATCAAATAATAACACTGACTTCTAATTTTTTTTTTATATACTATGTTGTAACATAAGGACGTCTAGTTGTTTTTATATACCAATTTCTGAAAAAAAAATGGAGGAGGGGTGGACATTCCCTAGATCTGCACCTAATTATACAACATTAAATACTAAAAGAAAAAAATGGAAGGGGTTTGGCCCCCTGGATCCATCCCCTACATCCATGTCTGCTTATAAAACATTAAAGAATAGTTAATTCCTGAAAAAATGGAAGTCTAGACCACCTAATCCCACACCTGCTTATACAACATTAAAGAATGGTAAAAAATGGATGAAGTGGTCCTGATTCCCCAGCCCTCCACCACCACCACCCTAGATTTGCATGTGCTCATAAAGCATTAAAGAACACAGTTACCAATTTTAAATTTAAAATGTAAAACAAAGTAAAAAACAGTAGATTTACAGTTTATTTAACATTTAAGTAGCCAGAGAGTTGGCAATGGGCACTGCCAATCAGTTGCCTCCCCCTCTAGTCAGCAGTTCAAAACTATGTGGCTTCACACTTGACATCAAACATAAAGGCAATACATAAAAATTATTCACAGGTAGTTGGTATGTATCAATTAATTGGCCTAACTACTTTAAACTGACTACTTCTCTTAAATGTTTTCCAAATCTACTTGGAAGGAAAAAGAATCTGCTACTATTGCTTTAAAATTCAAAATTGTATTTATGACGGTTTTAAAATATTCAAGCATGTGCAAATTATACACAAATTATACCTGAATGTTGCATCCAGTTGCTGTGCTGCTGTTCCTGCAGCTAAATAAATGGGATGATGAGCTGCTGGTGACCACGCAATGTTAGCAGTTCGGTCAATTTCTTTAACTTTCATCTTGTTCTATATATTAAAAGACAAAATACACTTAATATATGGTTAGAATATTTCATACCATAATATACCACAATCTATGTTTAGAATTAATTTAAATACATTTTATATGACTTCTTTAAATAACGTTTTAGGCAATGTGCTAATACGATGAAGTTTCCAATGGACTGCTCATGCCTTTATTCTGGTTTTGAAGATGACATTTTAGACTTTTTTTTTCTCAATGAAGAACTTTGCAGATAGTCCAAGATGCCATCTCCAAAACCAGACTGAAGGTGAGAGTAATCTACAGGCTACTCAAAATTTGTAAGATTAAAGAAAAATATGTAAATTTTACAGCCTTTTCTAACCAAAACAAGAAGATCAAAAACAATACATAAAATACCCCGGAGGTACTATAATCAAATCATAAATTTTAATTTATAAACTAACAAAACAACCAATAAATCACAATAAAAGAAAACAGATAATCCAAGTTCTTCTGGAATATATCTTCATTTATACCACAAGAAATGTATATTATTTAACCAGCATTGTTAGACTGATGACTCATCCACACTTTCATCTATTTCACCTTAATGAATAGCCTAGAGAAATATTTTTTCAGCTATAAACTTCACCAATAAAATAAGAAAATACTATACTTACAATAACTCCTAAAAGTGTTTTTCCTTAAGAATAACAGATAAGCTTGTGTAAAGTTTATCAAATTATTTGGCAATCATATTTTCACTTTCACCTCTAACGGCCCAGCATGGCCAGGTGGTTAGGGTGCTTGACTCGCAATCTGCGGGTCACGGGTTTGAATCCCCGTCACACCAAACATGCTCACTCTTTCAGCCATGGGGATATTATAATGTGATGGTTAATTCCACTATTCGTTGATAAAAGAGTAGCCCAAGAGTTGGCGTTGGTGATGACTAGCTGCCTTCCCTCTAGTCTTACACTGCTAAATTAGAGATGGCTAGCACAGATAGCCCTCATGTAGCTTTGCACAAAATCCATAACAAACAAACAAACGCCTATAACAAGAAACAGCTCCAAACTCTTAGTCATTCGAATGGGTAAACTACGATAATAAAAATACACACAACTTCTTACCTATGGGATTAAAGTACTTAATTCTATATCTAGTTAAAGATATTTTAACTATAACTCTTTGTTGTAGACATTTGCATTATCTTCAGCACAATTACAGAAAACTTTCACACATGCACACAATACATGCCAAAGAACTTGACCCACTGAAAAGGGTTTCCTTGGGAACAAATCATTATTTTCATAAAAACAAATCCCAAACTGTAATAAATGACAAGCCTTGCCAAATAGTGTTACATACAAGAAATCACAGTGATCACTTCTAACTTTTAAAAAAAACAACTATTTAAAAACACCATTTCTCTTTGGAGAAAAGAATGTATCTTGCTATATCTTACACACATTAGAACTTATAGTCAGGTGAAATGTTTTATTATATCACTTTAGTTTATTTAAAAAAATTAAATTTGGAAAGATAAACACAGCGATTACATTCTTTCTGAGCCCAACTTCATTGTAACACAGTCCTTACTGCCTAACGAAGGACACCTGCTTCAAACATCACATGAAATAAACTGGAAAAAGTTTTTATTTAGACGTGTCAATTTTGTTTTTATCATTTATACAGTTTTTCATCATATGATATCCTCTTTGTTAGTACTATTACTGTTCTCTAGAATAAATACCATTTTGAACCAAAAGAGGTCCAATTTTCAAAGCTAAAGCACTCGCATGTGGTTTGGTAAACCAATCTCTACAATTAGCAGTGAGTAGAAACTAGAAAGTTAGGGATTGGTACTCTAAAGATTTTGTAGCTGTGCTTGTCACTAAATTTCTTTCAAAAACCCCAAAACTGAATAAATACTCTAAATAAGTACAGGCATGAGCCTTTTACAACCTAATAATGGTGTACTTAATTGTAAAATAAAAACATTCTTCTAAGCTATTCCTAATATACCATTGATTTTGTTTTTCACTAAACAATTAATTTGGTAAAAACTACAATTTCTCACACCCAAAACCTTTTCTTATTTTGCAACATCAATAGTTTTGAACAGTAAATATTGCATCCTATAAAAAAAAATAAAGTAAAATCATTTGATTAATATTAACTTCCAATCAGAGCAAGCTACCAACTTTGAGTGAAACTAAAAACCAACCTAGTAATTAGTATAGCTAATTAAATATACTTTTCTTATGTTCTTACTTATAAAAGATTAGAATGCAATTTCATCATCTGAGTATCCTAGGATGCCGTTAACAATATTTTCAGCTGACCTCATCATAACCGCTGTACAAATTAGATGAGTTCAATTAGCTGAGAGTTCTCTTTCACATTCAAAGGTAAGTTTTGAGACAAAACGTATACTTGAAAGAATATTCATTTCTTTTGAAGCCTCTTGTAAAATTCATAAGTTTAGATAAAAATTTATCATTTCAAAACTTATTTAAAATATGCAAATTTCAAT
>NW_013667355.1:164355-168250 GCF_000517525.1 Limulus polyphemus | reverse complement strand
TTTAAAAACATGATTTCCAGCTACTCTTTGATTATGGTTTTAGTGTGCAAACTCTTGGATTAGAATCCTTGTGTGTGTGTGTGTGTGTGTGTGTGTGTGCAAAATATTTGCACCAGAAAAATTCCTCAATGGAAAATTGATAAATGATTATATTTTTCCAAAGAAAAGTTAGTGATGGAGTTGATCATCAGAAACTTTTAGGTATTTTTTATGCTGCTATTTAAATAGTGATTCTCAGCAGTTTTAGAAAAAGATTCTCTTCCCTTACAAACTTCTTTTTTGATATCCTTACCAAATTGTTGTTTGACAGAATTTCTGATTTTATTATTCTTACATATCTTGACATTCAGAAAACCTCTGATGTGATACCCCATGAGATTAAACACAGAATGGGTGGAAAAGTGGATAAAAAAAATGGCTTAGTGGTTGGAAACACAGCAGTAATGAATTAGTATATCTCATCAGGAAAACTGTGGCTAATGAGGTTCCTTAGAAGCATTTTTGGAGCTTTGTCATTCATTACTTACATTAATGACTTAAACAACTTCTTAAGCAGTGATTTTCTAGTTTTTGTTGATGGTACTAAAATACTGAAAAGAACTGATTCTGCCGGGCAACCTTCTCTTACCCAAAAAACACCTTGAAGATATTCATGAATGAATCAAAATACAGAAGGAATGTAAAACTGTGTATCTAAGGTGTGGAAGTTTGAAATACTTTTGTGTGAAAAGTATCACTGTTTAAAAAAAAAAGATAAAAGAGTTTAGGTGCAATTTTAATGAAACCCTAGAGAACTCTGATGATTGTTCAGTTGTGATGAAAATAGCAAATAGATTTCTTGGTTCTATTTAAAAGAATTTTTAATTTAATAACCAAAAGGTTATCGAACTTTATACATGACTGTAATGAAATCTCATTTTCAGAACTGTAAGAAGTTTCTCCATTTACTACCGAAAGAGTATCAACTTGTAAAAAGTGCTACAAACTAAAGAATAATGCCTAATTTAAGTCATTTAACCTACGAAGCAAGTCCAAATATCTACAAAGCACAGAACAATCAGGAGGAAGACTCATTTCAGATGATTCACACTGTTATTGTTCTGTTACAACCATAAATCTTGGCTTTCTATCATCTTGGCCTTTTTTTGTTTTGTTTTTTTGCATATGTAATTCCATGAAGTAACTCCTTTAAAATTATACACCAGATGGGCAGTAGAGTTAAATTTAGAAGGAAGAAGTAACCACAATTTCCAATACCCTGACCAACAGAAAAGCTAATTTTAAAATTAGTTATTTAATATGGCTAATGTGTTTGCTAATTAACTGGAAGTTCAGAGAACCACTGCTTGAGTTAAAGCAGTAGCATATGCATGGTCATAGAGCTTTCAGCTAATAAGAAATATCAGAGACAAGATTACGACTCCACTGATCAACATTCGAAGTATTGGAGGGGAGCTCCCCCATACATATGAAGTGACAGGTTGGCACGCTCTTGCAACCCTGCATATAAGAATAATTGAAAGAGTATCTGCCAACAATACCAAGGAACCTGACTGTCCATCTAGACCACCCCATATACTAAATTAAATGTTAAACCTTTCAATGCAGCTAGGACATATATTTCCCAGTGCTCCCACTCCTTACAATGTGACTGAGACAAATGTTTTCCATTGTCATTCATAATTGCAGTGCATGGTTAATGGGAGTAAAATGAGTTGGAAAGTATTTACTGGCATCCAACCTTGATATATGATTTCCCTCAATGTTTTCCACTCAGCTCTTCAGTAACCAACAAGATGCCCAAGTGGAATGTACAAAAACTGTATGCCGACCTTGCTTTCATCACTAAAGCAGCAAGTAATAACCCTAATTACTATGTAAATATGCCTGATTCATTTGACTCAGATAGCTTACCAGATAATGAAAGTGTTCAAATGCATGATGATGAAGAAGCAATGAGACAAGAGGATGCCAGTTCTCCATCTGGTGATGATAGTCAAGATGACAAACCTGGACCCATCAGAGGAAGACATAAACAGTGTTGACAATGGGAAACATTTGTCCTAGTAGCAGTTTGAGGGGGGTGGAAGCAACGGGGAAATATACTTCCCAGCCACAGTGAATGGGTTAAAAAATTAAAGCCAGCCATTATCATTTAAATATTTATCAAGCCTTCCCTTCAATTTATTGCATTCACATCTAGTGACAACACATTCAAAAGGCCAACTGCCCTATAACTCCTCTAATTATTTAATCACTTAAGTAACTTTTCTCTAAACCCTATCAAACTCAACATTCTTAAATAAGGTGCCTAAAACAAAATACAATATTCCAAATGAGGTCTAACCAGAATAATAATCTATTGTTCAATATGTGTCATATACATTGTGCCAGCAGCAAATGGGTACTTTTATGCTTGTACCAAGTTTAAAATAAATATTAAATTTATGTTGCAACCAGCGTGTCTAACTCTGTCTTTGCATCACAATAAAAACACTTTATTCAGCCTTTTCTAACATTTTCATGCAGCTACAATTCTGAATGTGGCTTGTTGCATAAGTCAGGTAGGTCACAATAGTACACTACTAACACACAAATGTTTAAAATAGTACTTGCACACAGTCATCACACCAATATGAAAGTAAACAACATTATCATAAAAAGAAAACCCTAGCTATTTTACTTACCCTAAACTTACAAGACACTGAGAATGAGACATTCACAGAACCATATGGCACAAATTTTTGTTTAACCTAAATAAAATTCTAACACTTTATTCAATGGTAGTGTTTAAATTATGGGCATCTTTTGTCTTTTTTTTCATTTTTAAATACATTTTATCAGCACTTCCTAGTGTTAATTAATTTAATTATAGCTATCAGTATAAGACTAATTTAAGACTAGTGCGAGTGATTTTGTAAAAACGGGGATTAACAGTGTTAATAACTGTTAAGCTGTACCACTAGAAGTAATACTCAAGTTTAAGCCACAACGAAAAATGAAAAGAAACACGCATACAATAATACATATCGTGCGCTTTGCTTTATCTGAATTATCGTTTTTAACTATACCAAAACATTAGTCTAGCTTGTTCTATATGAATGTACAAACAGCAGCATAATTAGTACTATAGTACACTATTAGGACCTAGGAATCGTTATCAATAAGCATACACTGATACAACCGGCTACTTGACTTCTTGAACAAACTTAGCCTAGCGTAACTAGTGAACTTTCATAAAACATACCAAGTAGTATTAACTTTGCTGTCTTCACCCAGGGTTATTAATATAAAATTATGTGCATTATCATATACTTACTTTATTTTCCTTGTCCTAACGCTGCACTCTAAATTCAATTATATAAGTCAATATTCCACCCTAATTACAAACAGATGACTGACAACAGTTTTACTACTATTAAGAAAGTATACAATAACGACGTGGCACAAACCAGTCGGCCACTTCTCTCATTCCCCTGGTGTTTAAATATAGTAAACAAGCATATATATATAATCAGAATACTCATTAACTGCTTATTAACTAAAGTATATTCTAAAAACGGATTTATTAATAATTATAGAGTCAAGAAAAATTATATAAAATGGTTGTTGAAAAAAAGAATTTAGCTAATGTTGTTTTTTAAATAATAACACATGAGAAGATGATAATACTGTAGAATTTGGTTGAATTACTGCACTATTAACACGTATATGTACATCTCTCTCTCATGCATTTATTCATTTATTACGTGCTTCATTACTCCGATAAGAAATATATCGTGTTGGAGTTTATTAGCGTACTATAAAATTCACTTGTTGCATAATCGGATATAGATTAGTCTATTTCAGTCCATTTTTTAAAAATAGTTTATTGTATTTTTGTCAGCACTTCCTT
>NW_013667355.1:162577-164188 GCF_000517525.1 Limulus polyphemus | reverse complement strand
AACGTAACAGTACTATAAAATTCACTTGTTGCATAATCGGATATAGATTAGTCTATTTAAGTCCATTTTTTAAAAACAGTTTATTGTATTTTTGTCAGCACTTCCTTGTAATAATTGAATAATACGTAATACGTAGGCAAATAACAAGCATAAGTAAGAATTTTATTGAGGTGGAACATGCTACATTTCGACGGAACATTGGTCTGTCTTCTTCAGATATGCTTATAATATTATTCAATATTTAATATTCTTGCTGCTCCTCAAGCAATATTTTCAGTCTAATTGCTTATATGAAAATTTTAAGTTTTTTTTTTTATGGCAATGTTGCACTGTCAATTATGACTCGCACGATCTCTAGCTGGAAAATAACAGCAATAATGAATATTTTTGCAGAGGCAATTATATTTCAGTTTTTGTTTACTTATACTTTTTCTATAAATTTCTAAGGTAATGTTACGTCTCCGTTTGTTAATTAACTTTCCGTAACTTCGTTCCGACGAAACTTTAGCGACACAAGCCCTTACTTAATAAAACTGGTTTATTCTTTCTGAATATAACTTCACGATACACTTGATTTCAACATTCGCGCTAAAACAAACGCTACAACGAACGTTAGCTTCAACAATACTTTCTCACTGCAGATCAATTACTCACTACCTACACACACATTATTCTCTCGTCACGTTGTCACCCTCTTATATATACCAGACTACCCTATATCTAGTAATCTCCCGACAATTCACGAAGGTACAAGATATTTCCAGAAAGCAGGGGGCGTGACACTAGTCACGTGACCTCGCAGACGTAACAGTAACTTCTTCGGCCATTCGTGGGTGTGGAATAGTGGAGTACTGCGTTCATAAACACAGGTTATGGGATATATGTATATAAGTGGAAAATTCGTTCATAAACAAACTATCACATCAAAAGGAGATATTATAATATAAACTCTAAATTTTCAAAACATTTAGACATGTAAAAAAGTTAGTTTGTTTATATTTCTTAAAAGTTCTTCAAGCTTAATGGTCATCAAGACAACAAGCAAACATTAACGTTTCTCTGTTATTGCTGTTATATTGCCAAGAATTAAAATAATTTTCTTTTGATTACTAGAATAATAACTGTTACATCAAACATTATACTTTTTATTTTATAATAAGCTCAATTTCCTCACTCAGATACATAGATAACAATTTATATGGATTACCACAAAAAAAATTTTTCAGTTTTTATAGGTTAAAATAAAACAGAAGCCGCGTAAAAATAATAATAATACGTCGGTAGATGTTACAATCAATGAAATGTGTTGATCACCGCATGTTCACATTTGCATAGCTTAGCATCACAACGTCTAAACATGATTTAAAAAGTATTAGCTGGTAGTATTTTTCTCTGTCACTAATAAACAGATAATCTTTTACACAACAGAGACAGTCTTTAAATACCACTATATTTGAATAAGAAACATACATAAACCTTTCTTATCTAATAGGCCTGGCATGGCCAGGTGGTTAAGGCACTCGACTCGCAATCTGAGGGTCGCGGGTTCGAATCCCTGTCTCACCAAACATGCTCGCCCTTTCAGCAGTGAGGGCGTTATAATGTGACGGT
>NW_013667355.1:148298-162173 GCF_000517525.1 Limulus polyphemus | reverse complement strand
AAACAATCTTATCTAAATAAAAAATTATTAATAAAAATTTGAAAGTTCAAACCAACAACAATTTGTACAAATTAAATAAAAACGGTTCGAATTATCTCCGATTTGTAACTAATAGGTAACATATAGAGCATTTTGAAACACGATTTCTGATCACCAGGTTTATAACTGTACTTACCTATTATTTATTGCCAATCAGTACACATAAAATATAATAATTATTTTAAGTTATTGATACATTTGGTATAAAACGAAGTCGAATAATGAATAGTAGAGCAACGGCAACAATTGTAAATATTTTTAATGAACGTTTCGGAATTACACATATTCCATCTTCAGCAAGTCTATGAAAATGACAAATTGAACAATCTTTAGAACAATTACTAATATGAAATTACAATGAAAGGTGTCAGAAAAATTATGAAACATTCGATTAAAAAGAGAGAGAGAGCTATTTGAATAAAGCAAGGGGAAAGAGTATGAATTTCTATTGAGGCTTGGATTTTCGTTCATAATATCTAGACTTTCTTTTATCAATAGTTTGTGATAATTGTATCCAGAAGTTAGAATTGAAAAGTCTTCTAAGAAAATGAAGTGGGGTGACGTTTTGTTGTGAGAATATATAGGGGCGTTAAGTGGAGTCTGAAGTTTAAGTCCAGTTCTGTTAGAAACTCCCATGTGTTCCATTCCAAGACGCGTATTTGTAAATGACGAGAACTCTTACTTTTGTAGATGGCTTTACAACTACTACATGTATATTTGAAGACAATACGGAGTTTAATCTGGGCATAGAAGATGAGTAGCTTGTTGAGTTGAGTTTTAACAATACAACTGTTTTCCAAGGTGAGGAATAACAAGTGTTAGAGGGAATTTGGAACATGTTTGGATATTATTCGGTGGAGTTATTTTCTTAGTAAGAAAGTTACAAGTTATGTTTTCTTTCTACTAAGGATGAAGGATGCCCATTTTTTCTTAAGGTGTTCTGAAGTAAAATTATTTAATTATGAATAGAGATGTAATCCGAGGAGATCGAGTAGGCCCTACAAAGAAGAATTAAGACTGAGTTTAATTTGAATGTTTTTGGCAGAAAATTTTCAAAGCTTGAGTACAAACTACTAAACATTTTCTTTCTGTAAACGGAGGTGCTAAATTCTTTGTCTCGTTCTTGAACTTGAACGTCAAGAAAAGAATATTTGTTTTGATTTTCACTTTCAAAAGTGAATTTTACGTTATGAAATTGAAAATATATTCTTACAACGAAACGTCATCCCACTCCATTTCCTTAGAAAACTTTTCAATTCTAACTTCTGGATATGCTTATCATGAACTACATATTGTGAACAAAAATCCAAGCCTCAATAGAAATTCAAACTCGTTCCCCCTTGCTTTATTCAAATAGCTCTCTCTCTCTCTTTAATTGAATGTTTCATAATTTTTCTGACACCATTCATTGCATTTTTATATTAGTAAATGTTCTAAAGAATGTTCAATTTGTCATCTTCATAAACTTACTGAAGATGGAATATGTGTAATTCCGAAATATTCATTAAAGATGTTTACACTTGTTGCTGTTGCTCTGCTATTCATTACTTTTAGGTTATTACGCGCAGTAGAAAATTACTTTTACATACTTTGTATATATCATTAAAGAAAATAACTCAAACCATAAAAACAAATGACGTACACTTTTTATGATGCTATGTTTCAATTATTATGCACAGTAAGAAGTAACTCTTAAATATTATTCATATTTTATATCTATCATTGATGAAAATAACTCATTCTCTAAAAGAAGTGACGCAAGTTCTTAAGATGACTTTAAAAAATATTGTTTGATATGCAGTATTTTTATTTTATAGATATGACAATTTAGCTTTTATTAATGCAAACTGTTGTTTTTTTACAATTTTTGGCTTTCCCTATACACACTTACTGGCATAACTGGCTATGACAGGTGTGTTCCCGTAACAAAATGGCGAAACTCCTGACAAGCACTTTTTATTGGTTCAGTGTTAGAGTCACGTGAAACTCCACGGAATGTGACGGTATACATGCAAGTCTTTTACGTTTAAGGTTTAGTTGTAGGGAGTGTTGATTTTCAGGCATTTACTTAGTTCACGAGTACAATTTAAAATGTTGAGGATCCGTGAAATTATTTTAAGCGTTACAGTTTTATTTGTTGTAGTATTTCTGACCATTCAAGGTAAGTGCTTTTGATGTTATTAGGGTTACCGAGATAGTAAATGGGATCAGTGGAACGTAGAAGAGACTCAAAGTCAAACTCAAACTCAAAACGACGCGCTCCAAGCCTTAATATTACTATTAGCAAGTAGGCTATGTAACCTAACGTATATATGTAATTAGTAACGTTGCTGGACGAAGTGAAACTCAGCTATTGTAAATAAAGTTTCCTTTGCCCAAACAGTGTAACAACTATTTCTAAATGGAATAATTGTACCTCAGGCACTTCAGATATAGCGATCTTTCAATGTTCAGTTAAATGATAAATTAGGATGAGTAGTTACAAAAAAGAATTCATATTCTGCATCCAATTAAATGAATAAATACAAAACTATAAAACAAAAACAATGAATACCACAAAATACTATCAACATACATACCTAAGTATATATTTGTTTATTTGAAAAGTGATCCGTATTAAAGTCCTTTCACGTACTACTAGTAGTATATATATATTTTCTCGTTTGAAGGAAGCCAATACATGTAATTTGTTTTCTATTTATGTAAACTTATATCTACCTTGTTATATTTTTGCTAGTATATAAATTCCTCAAATGATCGTAACTATAAGATACAACTGAGAACACTTACTAATAATATTATTTTATGTGGGGTGTACAAGAAGTTTATGCCTTTTAAACAGTGATATAATTTATCTTATTTTCTCACTTTCTAAGGAATTGTTTTAAAGAAGTGTTATTTCATCACATGAGTGGTTTGTCTTATATGTCACCCCCCCACCCCACCCCCATGGCTCAACGGTAAGTCTGAAGGCTTGTAACGCTAAAAATCGAGTTACAATAGAGCACAGATATCCAGTCAATTGTATGGCTTTGCGCTTAACAACAACAAAGCAAAGTTGTTTATATGTAATTTAGGCAACTACTTAACAAATTCCAGTCTTAACTATCCCAGATATAATGTGATTAACATATTGTTATACATTATTACTCTTCACTTTCACTCAAAAGTTTCTAGAATTTATCACTTCATATGTTTGTGAATTCGTTAACTTACAATTGCAAAATTGAAATGTTACACTGAGAATTTATATATCTTTCAAACGTTTCTTAATTTCTAGAGTAAAAATATTTAATCGTTTCTTATTAAGCACACAGCTACACAATGAGCTATCTGTGCCGTAGTCACCGCGAATATCAAAACCCGATATATTTTAGCGTTATAAGCCTTCAGACTTGCCGCTGAGCCACCGTAAGGCAAATATTTAATAAAACTGTCTGTGTTACACAAGTATCTCCTTCCACAAAAACGTATTCAATGCTTGAGCAGTGTTGAATAAAATTAAAATTATTTTCCGGTTAAATCATTTCTGTAACTATGGTCTGTTTCACCTGTACGATTATTTAAACATATGTTTTAATGTAACTAAAACCACACAAATTAGCCTAAAGTGTAGAAGAAGCTTAAAGCATTCGATTTTAGGGATGAAAATATTTTTCTATATAAGATAATAAACATCGTTTTTATAATGATGCATAATGTAGTATGTTTTATAAATCTTGCGCTTATTTATTATGAAATTGATGCTGACTGTCACATGTATTTTTTAAGGTTCCACGAAATATTATTTTCGTACTTTTTCATCATATGTATACGCATTATAATTTTGAAATTTGTCTAAATATCTGTAAGTACCTTAGATTAAGTATATTAACAACTTATGATGAGCAAAACATTAAAATTAAATAATAATAACATGTAATAGGCTTTAACGAAATTACTGGCAAAAAATATTTTCCTTTCAAAAGCAAATTTTGTACTTTAATAAAATACTGTATATGCTGTTTCGTATTTAGCAATCTATAAACTCACTTTAACTTTTCCTTTTTTATTTCTTAATCGTGCGAATAAATTCATTCTGATTTTAACTTGCCTAAGACAGTTAAGTACAGTATATATTAGTGGCTTTTTTGTGTGTGAGAACAACCTTCGGTTAAAGTTTTTAAAGAAACTACTTTATCATAACTTTAAAAAACGAATGAACTTTTTGTTGTCTTGTCACGATATTCTCTCAAAATGTTCCATCCGTCCTGCTTCTAGTATCGGCTATTAAATGCTGGAGATGTCGATCTGATCTTGATCCTAGATGTGCTGATCCGTTTGATAACACCTCTCTTCCTATCACTGACTGCAGTGTCTATTCCTTCGAACACTTGCCAGGAATGAAAGCCACAATGTGTAGAAAAATGCGCCAGAAAGGTAACATTAGATAGATAAATAGATGATCATATCCACACCTTTACCCTCTTTCAAGTATTTTTATTTACTAGCAAGCTGGCATGTCTAAATTTACACCCTTTTTTAGAGAATCAGTGATAAAACATATGTATGAAAAATTGGTATTTAAAGTTTTTTTTATTTTGTAACTCATGACATGTCCACTTCACCTTCAAGTTAGTTTCATTAATATTATCGACAATAATATTACAAATAATTTTGAATATTACTATTATTTATTGTTATTGACTTTTACACTTAAGAAGTATATTTTCATTGTTAGATTCGTATATGGATTTTGGACTAACCTAAATCTACCCAGCTGAATCAAAACTAACGTGCATGTGTTAATTTTGTGAAAAATGCTTTTAAAAAGGATTTATGTGTTTGTTGTTAAACATAAAGTTACTCAACAGACCATCTGTGCTGTGTCCACTGTAGGTAACAAAACCCGATTTGTTAGCGTTATAAGCCCTCAGACTTACGGCTGAGACACTGGGGGCTTTGTTAGATAAAATCGGTTTCATGAATTTAGAGTTATTTTTTAGTTAGAATCTATAGTTATTTTTTATTTTAATATACAATTAATCATACAACTGACTAATAAAAACTTTATTCTAGTGTAGCTTATACAAAGATGTATGTGAAGAAAAGGCTTAGAATGTATATTACAATGATTTTTTGGGGGAAATTTAACTGGGCACTCATTTTTATCACAGAGCACGAATCATTTTGTGGAAGTTACACCTCTACAGAGGTGATATCTAAATGGGACGCTTAATAATGAAAAACCGTGCACATAGACCGAAAGCAAGAACGAAATAATGAATTGAGTAAAATAGGAATGTATACAAAATGAATCATTATAATATTACAAGTCCTACAGCATTGACATGTCTCCACATTATGTTATTTTAAGATAACACTAAAGCTGACATTACGTGACGCATAAAATATTAAGTTGTAAATTTTGGAATATAAATATGAACAGGAAACGTTGAGATTTCAAATTTTTGTGCAAACAAGAACAGAGACACAATAAGTTCTAACTGAAAAACAGATAAAGGCAGTACACACACCTCCTTGCACCCAGGCCCCGAGATTTCTTGCTGCGGCGCTGGACAAGAGACTGAAAAACTCTAATGGGTGTGACCCCAAAACCCAAAACTTTTATAAGGGGGTGGGGTCATCCGTAGTGTATGAAAGCTTAATCGAAGTATTACTTTCAATTTTGTGACAGACATTTCCATAAACGTAAATAAAATCACGACCTATATCTTCAGAATGTAACTTTATTAGCTCAATATTTCGCTATTACAGATTTTTACATAATAACTGTGTGCCCAGGCCCACTTGATTGGGTGCCTAGACCTATGCCTACTACAATCACCGTGCACTCAACTCCATGTCCAGGCCCCTGCCAATTACACATAATAAACTCCAGTTTGCGTTAAACAAAGTTATGAAATAATATTATTATTATTTTGTAATGTCACTTTTTTTTTTCAGTGTATGGACAGTGGCGCTATATTCGTTCTTGTGCTTTCTTGGGATCACCTGGAGAAGGAACTGGAGATGAATCTTACTGTCTCATGAGAACAGGAACGTTTGACGTATTTGTTGAAACTTGCACCTGTAATAGCAAAGACGGTTGTAATAGTGCTACCAGTGTATACAGAAATTTACCAAAGCTTTTGTTTCTGTTAAGTGTAATCTTTGTTTTGACCCATTATATTTTTACAGAACGAGTCTGTATTTAAGTGATGCGACATTGTTTTGTTTACAGTTTAATTGCAAAATGAATTGACTTCCATAAGACAGTGCCTGAATAGTCTACAAGTGCTGGCTTATTTCTGAGAAGAATATACGACAATTTGTCATATAAATTGTGTAGTGTTCTATACAGATAGAGTTGGAGTCAGTTATAATAGAAATATGTATCTTTTTTTTTTTTTTTTGGTAAGACTGCGATTTTTAGAAACTGTCAGTCAGAAACTCTGAACTGCTGTGATATCGAAAACTTGTTTTTTGAAAGAATCCGTCCGGATTCAGATATATAATACCCGTCCATTTTAAAACTTTACAAGAATTTCACAAAACGTGATAAAGACGTTTGTATAATTCGTTACTCTATATAAACACCATGGAAACTTTGCTAGCACCTTGAGATTTTTTCGAAAAGTAAGAAAGTAGCAGAAAGCTACAACAATGGAGCGACTGAGTCTTGACGTTACTGTGGATCCGATGTTGTTACGTGGTCGAAAGATTATGTGAGAACAAGACTAATTATAACAATATAGGCTTAACTCATGTGATAGCTAGTTGTACTCGTTACGTCGATTTTCCATTGTCATCGATTAATGTAATTTCTATATAACACTTAACATTTATTTTATATTGCGTATTGATATCACTTCCTTATTCCAATTTTCTTTGACTTAAGGAACTACATTCGTCTTTTCTCAGATTTGTTCTTTTCTATCTCCTCAGGTTTATTTTGGGTCATTGGGCGCGTAGATATACATTATACCTGTCTTAGGTGAAAGAAAAGTCTCGTGACTTTGAAATATTAACTTATCCGGTACCGTCTTGTTGTAGCAAAACTGTATTTATGTAACAATAAATCGTATGAGTCACTGAAGCACTTGTTTTTCAGATATTTTCTTCGACATTTCCACAATGTACCACGTTTATAAATGAGAACATTCGAGTAAAATAATGCTTAAAATATATATATATAGTTGTTCATTGTTTATAAACCTTAATATTTATTATTCTTGAACTAACAGCATTTCTAGAAAACAATGATATTAATCTAAAATATTAATTTTTAACCTCTGAGCTTTACAATCAGTTGGTGTAGGCGGCTAAAAATCAACTCTCTCTTTGATAATTTGTATACATTGGATAACTCATTTTCTATTATTGTCCTAAAAGCCAATATGTTCGTAAGCTATTGCTTCCAACTAGCATTGGTATGTATTTTGTAACCTAACTTATGTGTCCCCCGATGGGACTTGGTAAGTTTACGGACTTACAACGCTAAAATCCAGGGTTCGTTTTCCTGCGGTAGACACGGCAGATAGCCAAACATGAATTTACTCTAAGAACAAACAAACAAAATCTAATTTATGTTATTATATTTTGTGATTCCGTTTCTTTCTCGAGCGTCAGTTGCTTCAAAATAATGATAAAATGGACGTAAAACAAACACAGCCAATGGATGAAAAATTTATTTTACAAATTAAAGAAATCAGAATTTACATGGAATAGCCACCACTCTAGGGGTACTTTCACCTAACATTTGGTTGGGCCGTCTTTTATCGCGATAATAAGTGTCAAAAGATGTCTCGTTCGATTGCACCCCATTCGTCATTGGTATGATCTGCAAATGTTATAGAATTACAATGATGAATGCAGTGTTGAAATTCATACCATTTATGCTCGTCTAACGGAGAGTAAGTGATGTGTGTGTGTGTGTGTGTGTGTGTTTGTTTGTTTTTTTATCATAATAAAGATGACAGAAATCTCCATCGCTAAGGCATAATAGATTACATAAAATAACTTTTACCAAAGAAAAGCGTATTGTACATATTTGATCTCATTATTGAATTCCACTCAACTGGTTGTTTTTAAACAAATATTATCTCATCTCTATTATACGTCATATATTACCTGCAGCAACAGCCATGTTTAATTTGAAAACATTGCGCTTAGACTTTCACGTACACAAAAATGTGTTTTGTTCACAAGTTGTAAAATACAATTTAGTTTTACGCTATTTCTTTCTCCTTAAAGCCTTAGAAGTCGCATAAAACATTTAATGTACTAGCTAAATACTTCGATTATTATATATGTTGCCAGTCGGAGTCGTATTTAAAAAAAGAGGGTATTGTAAGAATATATATATATATATCCTCAGTTTTTATTTATGGAGTGACATATTTCATATCCCCCCACTTTTACCAAAATATTAACATTTTAAATATATCTTAATACTTTTCTTAGTGAATTTTAAGCTTAAATTTATATCACTCTAATGTTAACAGTAAATTACATTGAGATGAGTATGATTAACTTCTATGCAATTTTTGTCAAGCATTGACTGTTTGACGTTAGTGTTTTCTCTCGCAGTTGCGGCTACATCTCTAACATTTACACCAGCTTGTTCTCAGTATAGGATTACCAATGGATAATGTTTATATTATTATTGCTATATAGCACACAAGTAACGAACGAAAAGACAGTGCAGAAAAATATTTATAGTACGTAAACAAATGTTCCTTATTATACAACCATATTTCTGTGTTATTCTAAGTTTCACTGATTTACATTAGAGTAATTGGGTAGGAAACAGCAGAATAACAGGGTTCTCGTCAGAAAATGTTTTGCAGAGCCAAAATCTGAATTCTTAGACCTCAAATGAGTTTGAAGATAAGAAAGCGATTGGCCACAATGTACAACACTCTGAAACAACAAACAAGGACAAGTGTATTGTGGATGGCGCTTTTACTGGAGAGTTCTGTAAATCAAGTGAATCTGTTGAAAACTATGTATATTTCTGTTAAAAATCTAATCTTGTTTCAAGCTGAGAAACACAGAATTATATACGAAAAACAACAATGCCATTCTTCTCAGGACACAGACACTGTCCACGTGACTGACGGGCACTCTCAATTCACAAAATGGGAAGTGATATCCTTGGAGCATAACCTGACTTGCCAGTGGGAAGACGAGCTCTATCTATCTATTTCTATACAGTATTTATTCTACTATGTGTTATGTCCTACTGTAACGTAACCTGTCTCACGAAAGAGTATGTGACACCCTAAATGAATAACCCATTTCTCTGAGTAACTAAAGTGAAAGGAACTTTGTGGCTCCCTTGACCAATATTCTATATCAAGATTACATACACAAACAATATGTAAATAAATTCTGATTTTTTTATATTAGCTTAGAGGTAGGAAACACATAATACGCCTGAATTTTACACTTCAGAGCACTCATTTTAACTTAAACAACAACAAGTTTTTGCAAGGCTCTATGAAAGATATTTCTATATGATAGAAGTGTCTAAATTTCAGAGATGATGTACTTGTTTATTTTTTTATTCAAATAAACACGTAAAATATTGATTTAGTACTTAATCTTTATAATTTTTGATAATCTCCTATAAGTAGCTTTTGTTTAACTGAAATCGAAAATATGACAAAGTTTGTACTTTTAGTTTTATTTCATTCACTTTATTTGGACTTTCTGAAGAATTGATTTGAAATCCTAGTTTGGCTACAAAAAGAAAAGAAAAGAAGAAATCAGTTGTTCTGCATTATTTTTGTTAATTACGCGCTACTGGGTATTTTTGACATTAAGTTTCAATGAACTTCAATTGAGTGAAAAATTAAGTTACATTTTATACATACAATTTGTTAGATGTTTGTAAATCAGTTTCAATGACGTTCACAGTAATTCCGAAACACTCCTCCACGGTATTGATTTAATCTGTGTAAATAAAATACCTGTTGTGTTTCACAGCCTCACATATATTCAACAAGGCAGTAAGAATCTTATTAAAGAATTATTATGCATAATTCAAGTCGTTTGTCACCTTATTTTTCCGAATTCAGTGTTCTTGATAGGTTCATTCATTTTACGTAAAGAGGCTGTTGACTTCAGTTTGATCTAAACAAGCAAAAACCAAAACTTTCATATTTGTGGTTAGAAGATTAAGTTCTAACTCCGGTACAAAGTGAGTATCCTATTTATTCTAATGCAGATACCGTGCTTCCGCCGTAGCGTTACTTTGCAGTTCAAAGCCACAAACACTGACCCGTGGCAGTCACGCAAGGCTTTCCCGACGTTATATGTTACTGCTTCGCCGCCATCTTACCTGCAACCGTACGAAAATAGTGCACACCTGATAGGTAGGACATTGCTGGGTGGAGTAGCCTAAACGTCTGAAGTCAATCTGCACAGTTAAATTATCACTTAACGAATTTTAAAAGCTTTATTGAAAAGACATTTCAGTGAGTAAACGTCTTTAAAAGTAAAAAAATGAAGTATTTTATTGTGGTCAGTGTATTGGTGTTTTATTTCATCATTCTGTTAACGTTTTTGCCAGGTAGGTGAAAAGAATATTTAGGCCTAACGTTAGATTTATTTCGTAACTCAGCAATTTTTCAATAAGCTGTTGTGTGGAAAAAAAATATTATTGACTTTGCTAGTATGAACTTAACGACTTAACTATAAATTTCCTCTTTATCATTTTTATGCCTTCTTTTGGACTAGCGTTATACATATTTAGCTCCGTCTATATATATATATTAAAATATAATGTATGAACAACATTTTGACTAAAATTTAAAATGTTTAAAAGTATCTGTGTGATATTTCATTAATGACATAATACTAGCAAGGTGTATAGTATTTGTAACGTAAAGAAAAAGCTATTTGTATTATGTTTTATTTGGTTGTTTGTTTTATTAACCTAGAATGTATTAATTTCTTACATAATAAATCAATGTCCTACGTTACATTTCAGTTTACTTTGGTTTGAAACGTAACGGTTATGTAGAAATACGTGACATACGCGCCATCTATACATTTCTAAATGAGTTACGTATACCAACCGTACCAACGCTAGAGCGTACTGATTTAAATTAACAGTCGTAATTTTATGTACACGTTGATGCTACTAATTTATTCATTGGAATTATTCAGCCAACAAACTGTTTACATATAATATACACTCCACCACTATACGAAGTTTATTCTTATTCTTTCAATTTGCCCTTGTCCGGGGTTTACTGATGAGGCAGGGAATTCACAGAAACTGGTATAACTCAGTGACAAGTGATAAATCGAATTATAAATTGGGCTTCACATTTATTTTTTGAATAAGAATGTTAAGTATTCTAAGATTTTATTGCGTAAAAAACATAATTATCTTGTATATTACATTGTGTTCTTGCTTGTAATTTACAGAAAGTACTAATTTCTCAAAAAAACGCTACATTTACACTTTATTCTTATTTTACAGCTTAATTTATTGCAACTGTTCACAGGTAGTTTCGTTGTTCATGAAATATTTTTATGAAAATGTAACAATAACATTCTAAATGAAACTAATGGATCAACGTAATGGAGTATTAAAAGATGATGATTATTTTTATAAAAAGGGCGTCAAATTATTTATAATTTCAGCAAATTCAGGTCATATACAGGTGTTAAGTACTTTCTCTTGCCAGTTACCCTTAGGGAAATTGTACAGAAATAAAAAGAATTACAGTTTTTCCTTATTTACAAGTTTAACAGTTCAGGATAATTACGCCCTGCTGTAGTTTATGTACATGAAATACATGAAACTTACCATCATTAGACAATATGTAAGATAAATCCTCCAATCTCTCATTAGTTACCTGGAAAATTCAATAGATTATTTAACAATGTATAGTTTAAGACACCCCTAAAATGCCCACCATACATATTTATTAATTGCAGGAGGACACATGTTAAAGGAGACATGGAAGTGGTAGACTTCTGTTGTTTTTTGTGTTTGTTTTTCAGCCAGTGCCATCCGTTGCTTTCAATGTAGCTCAGACCAGGAATCCGATGGAGAAGACCAATGTGGAGCTTACGAACATTTTGATACAGAGAGAAATATAGCAATTGACTGTCTTGGAGAAGAAGCTGTAACACCTGGAACTTTCTGTTACAAAAGTATCCAACAAAGTCCTAGAGGGTTTATTTGTAAGTATATGTGTGTGGATATGTATGTATGAAGTGTGAAAAACTTTTGAGTATATATATATCAATGGAAAGATTTCACAACTTTATACAAGAATAAAATTAATTTTCCGTTAACTCCGTGATTGTTAAGAAGCTGCAAGATTTAGTATATATATATAAATTCTCTCCATTAGGTAGAGCAATTTTAAGTATTGGGGTAGTGAAAGCTTGAGATTATTTCAAGTCCATTCTCTTCTTCTTTGGAAAGAAAATATCTTGCATAGAAATTCGTGTAGTTTTAGTAATACTGGTTTTGTAATTTGTTCTTTTTCTGTTTAGCAAGCATTTTTGATTAATGGTCGAATTTGTGGTGTAACAGGGGACGGTAGATGGCGCACTGTGATTCGTCGATGTGCTCAAGTGTCAGAACGAGGAAATAACTGGGGCTGTGACTGGGGCTATAAAGAAAATGGAGTGTACTGGGAAAAATGTTACTGTGCGGAAGACGAATGTAATGGAGCCAGAAATTTCAGAATATCAATGAATCACATTTTTATCGTTTTACTTTGCGCGTCAACTTTAACAATGTTAATGATATAAATCAGCACAATGATATCTGGATTAAAAAACAAAGATCAAATTAAGTGGGGCGGGTAGCTTGATCATTCCATCTTGACTCTCTGTGTGTTTATAGATATAAATGAATTTGATATTTAAATGGTTTTATGAAAGTAGTTTTTAGTTAGCAAGGCAAGGAGAGATTCACTCTCTACAAAACTTGAAAGTGTGTTTATCTAACCCTTTTATCCTCATATATTCTGTGTTTTGAAGGTTGGAATTCGATATATTTATAGAGAGAGAAATAATGCTTTCTAGGAATGCAGACTGTTGAACACGTATTCTTGTGAATGAGAGAATAATATGATGACCCTTAAAAATAAGATGTAATTTTTACAGTGTTGATTTTATAAATTTTTCTCTGACTATGACTGTAAAGAACTCGCCAGATCCTATGCTGGAAAAGGTACGTATTAGTGTGCTTTCGCTATAGTTATGTTTATATGAAAAGTTTTTTTTTATTATTAGTATTCTAGAATAATTGTGAAAAGAATATAAAAGTTTTATTAGAACCATTATATTCTAGAACCACATTTAGATAGAAACTATTCATTCGTTATGCGTTCAAATAATGTCTGAGTTAGTGTCCGTCCATGCATATTTTGCCTATAATATAATAACGAAGCAGATATGTACATATTAGTCTAAAAAAATGTGCTTTTTTTGGTAAAATGTTTACTCCAATATTTTAGAAAAACGGTGAATTTACTTATTCATAAAACGAGATTATCGTATTAATGAGTGCAGTAAATGATAATCACTTGGAATTTGTGTGTATGTAGCTATGTTTATTTACATCGTAGTATGCGGTGCTCTTTCAAACACTGTTGTTTCAGCCTTGGTAAGCTTATCGAACTAAGACTGTGTGGTTCTTTTAAAAGTTACTTGTTTGGTGTGTTCTTTCTTACTAAGTGCTGCATATAATTAAACGGCTCTTTTATATATGCACTGTGCCGACTGAATTATTCGAGTTTAGGTGTCGGTAAGCAATTAAGTGGTGAAAGTTATGTCACACTGTATCGTATGGAAGGTTTCAGCTAATGCAGTGATTCT
>NW_013667355.1:139629-147983 GCF_000517525.1 Limulus polyphemus | reverse complement strand
CACCAAATTTGTTTTTATATTAAGGTGGCATCAAATTTTTTGAGGTGTCGAGGTGGGACATGGAGCAAAAAAGGTTAATAACCACTGATCTAATGTAATGAAATATAACTTGTGCAACAGTTAGTGATATCAACGTGGCCGAATATGACGCTCTAAGCATTGAATACGATACTGAGACCATGTAATAATCCTTTATACAAGCCTATATTCAAATTCGATTTTCTTGCCCCCCCCCCCGTTACATTATGAAATGAAAGTTGGAAAAACAACTATTCTCAGCTTAGATGGTTCTGAAAACAAAATTAAATTTTGTATTGAGCCAAACAATCAATTATTACATCTCTTTGCCTCTTTTTAGTTAAAAATATAAATAGTGCAAAACCTTCGCAATATGTCAACTGTATGCAGTTGTACAGGAGTATCAAATGCAATAACTTTTGAAAGTATAAAATACCAAAGTCTGTTCTTCACAAGATATTTTATTCAATGACGTTCATTTTAGTAATCTCAGTTTTTTTCGTCCCGCCTAGTTTTCTTTGATACTTTTATAGATATTTTTGTTAGTTTGACAGTTTTATTTTCAACTTGTAATAATTGTTACTCGATAAGTCAACTTATTCACCATTTTAGACAAAGTATTTGTAAATAGTATTAAGGTTTGTCGTTATAAAAAAATAAATAAAACTATTTTTTAATCTTTCTACTAATATGCGTTGTTTCGTATGGGTCACCCTGCGTTTATTAAGCTAATTACATGTTTTCCTTAATTCATTATTTGTGTAAGAGGAAAAGTGATGAATAATGGTGCGATATACCATTTTAAAATTGACAAACATTATGTTACTTCTCTTAATCAATTTAAAACAATATCTTCCTCTGCTCCTGTTAGATAGAATACAATCTCATCTAGAAAAACAAAAACATACCCATTATTTACTCGGAAACAAGAATATCAACATTATGTATGTATGCAACTTATTTTACACAAGCTGGACTTTATTATTATGTAATGTCATCTGGATTATTCTCGTGCACAGTTACTACCCAAGGTAAGATATATATGTGTGTGTGTGCATACATGAAAATGTTATAGCCATTTTTTTTTACTTTCCTGGCAAGTCATCTATTTTTAAACACAATTATTTAAACACAAAATAATTGAAATATGTTTTCTTAAAGACTCTTATAAAAAATATTAACACCTGTCATCAGTAATTATCCCAAATCATACAGTATCGGTGGTGTAAAATATCGAATAAGAACAATATAAAATTTAATATACATTTTAATACATTAAAAATTGTAAGAGTAAACAAGAAAATGAAGTAGGGAGACAAATCAATACTGACATTAAACTAGTTGTACTATATATATATATATATATATATTTGTAAATGAGATAAATTTGGTTTGCCATGTTTCTTTGAGAAAATGTATGCCAGATGTCCTTGTTAGCAACGCTCTTTTATGAATCCAGTAGCTCAACGCTTAAGGAACAACAACAGCGCTCTACTGTCAAGAAGTTGAAACTTCATCTAATAACAAGAGCATCGAATTAAACTCGCCACAAGAAGTTTCAATGAAATTTAGTAACTCTATATTCAATTTTATTTTGTAAAAAAGGTCATCTACTTTGGATTTTGTCCTTGAACTAGGTCCTCTTGTGGGGCATCGGTAAAGTTTACGCACTTACAACGCTATAATCCGGGGTTCGATTCCTCGTGGTTGATAACCCAATATGTCTTTAGTTTGAAACAAACTTGAACTTTTCCCTAAAACTGATAATACTGAACTTAAAGTGGAACTAAGAAAAAATTGCTGATATAATTTCATGTAATTTTTCACAATTTTATTACAACATTTAAAGAGAGTGTTCCAACGATATATCTTAAGTGAGGATTGTTTTGGTTTTTTCTGCTGCATATTTCAAGTAATAGCAAGGTAATTACAATACCAAATTTAAGGAAACAGCTTATGACAGTATATTTTAAATATCCGACTACTGCTAGAGACTTTTACTGTATTACTTCAATCCTCTCTTTAAATGGGTTAGAGAAATCGTGAGTATAATGAAAGACATAAGCTATGCTATTTTGTTTAAAGAATTAATTGTTTTTTACGTGTGAATAATTCAGTTTAACGACTGCAGAGTAAAACTAAAACATCATCAATCATCCGTTTCCTAATGAAGTCATCTTTGTAATGGACTTTTACTTTTAGCTTTGGATCAGAAGAATACGTTTTATTTTATTAGCATAAATGACGGTAAAACTAGTTGATTAATTCATGAGTGCTAGTTAAAGGTAAGTTTTTTATTGTGTTAGTTTTGTCGTATTGTTTCCCCGAAATCTTATAAAAGTCTTTAGAAAATTAGTAATATGTTTCTTGCTGGAGGCTCCCCTTTCGGCGAATAAAGACGTCTGACGACTAGACAGTAAAATCCACTTAAGGCTCAGCCGGCTGTGAGTGGCTTAACCAGATTAATCTTTTTTGAAATTATATAAATCCTTTAATAAAGCTATATCTAATTACTATCAACAAATATCAGAGCTAGAAAATTGTGTGGTGATTATAAAAATTACTCTAGAAAAAATGTGAATGTATTTATTAACAACGACTTTAAAATCGGGAACGATTACTGTTATTGTTCCTTCTATCTCCGACTCAAAGGAAGGAGAAATGGTAGGGATCATATCCGGAATTTAGCCTCTTTTTTTCTGGAAATTTACAGAGATGTGCATTTTTATTTCACGAAGAATCCAGGGGAGTGCGTCGATCTATAATTGGGTAAAATCCAAAGAAGTTATTATTGGCTTTTATCAGTAGAGTTGGGTGATTTTTTTTTTTTTACATAATTCAGACAGTGGGCATGACATTGTTGTAGTACATTATCTACGGAACACTCACCATTCCAGAACGTTTTGTGAAACCTGTGAGGAACTGCTGAAACAACGAGCCAGATTATCTGGGTGTTTATTCTTGTCGAGGTCGGATTCAAATCTAACCTGAAAATTTAAGGTACTAAAATGGCTGGAATGTTCCAAATGTAGCATGTGTGGATGAAATCATGATAGCACATTAGTTTATAAAAAGGTTAGTTGTAAGAGAGGTCAGAGAAGCTTCGGTTAAGGAGGTGCTGTTAAGCGCCCAAATAGAAGTAAGTCTGTGTACAAGAGCAGTAAACGTAGGGACGTATCCGACGACTTGCACCTAAATGGGGAAGAGGGCAAAGACAATTCGTCGTAGTGCAAATCTCGACGATACGAAGGAGGAGAACAATTTAAGAACCGGAGAATACAAGGACTTTTTCTGAGTGAAATGCAAGAATATTACAAGGAGAGAGGAGGACTAAAATAATCGCGAAACAGCATGACCATATCATACAGGTGATCCGTTTGGTAAGATAGAAACACCTTAACGATTAGTTAGCTGGATCAAAGAAAACAGTAAACAAAAGAATCCCTGGATTGTGGTGCCTTTGCACAGCAATGTACCCCCACTCTTAGGCTTCTGGATTTCCAAATCTGATGGGACACCCACCACCTACCAAAATAGTTGTATTTTCTTCCGCTGAGTCACAAATTGTTTGTTGATAATCACTCGATTACTGCAAAATGATCATAATGTAAACTGCCCTAGTATCTTGGTATTTATACTTTTTTTTTAAAAAATCTCTAGAACAGAAACCTCTTCATATTTTAGTAAGAAGTGATTGCATAGGACCCCCTTTTCTAAATACAAGTACCGTTATTATAGCATTATAATATACATTACAGGGAACAGCGATGAAAAAAAAACACAGAAAGTGACGTAAACGTTTCACAAACAGGAAAACAAACTTTAGTTAAGGAAATTTAGGCCAAAAAACGGAAGAAAATTATTCTGGTGTAAATTTCCAGTAATTAAAAAAAGTTTTTTAAGAGCAAAACTACACAATGGGCTATCTGTGCTGTATCCACAGTACGAATCGTTCCCCGATTTGGGGCGTTATAACCCTTCACTTTTACCGGAGGCTTAATTACATATTGAAAATTCTGAGAAAAAAAAACATTAATCTCTTATAACTGGTGAATCTTTCGTTATTAGTATAACCTTTAAAGAATTTTCGTTTGTTTATTTTTAACGCAAAGATCCACAGTGTGTTATTTGTGCTGTAACCGCCACATGGATCGACCACTGAAATGTAGCGCTATCAGATGAGCCACTGGAAAAACCTTAAACAAAACGCAGTTTTTTACCCTTATGCCATAAAACGAACTTTTTCTCGAATATTTGAAATAGCTAGTTTACGTTACGTACACCAGGCGGCATCGCTTGATATAAGAGATATATTCAGAATTCTGCGTTTTCAGACAACCGAGAGGAGGGGTCAACAAATTTGATGCAATAAATCATCTGAAAATTAAAAATTTCCGAAATGAGGACAATCAAAGCTTAAATTTACAGGAACTGTTATATAATTAGCAAAAAAATTCGAGACTATAGTCATCAAACTCTGAATAAAATTAATTCATTTGCTTGTTGCAAAAAAAAAAAAGGGTACACTTGATGTTGTTGTTCCACTGATACGAAATTAGCATTTCGTTACAGAGGACACCACAAGTAAACAATTTCATATTGCACTTTATTTTACCTTCATTGACTACAACATCCATATCTATTTATTAAAATTCACAGGTAGACCCAACTTTTCGTTACACTACATTTGGCCAATAGTCAAACATAAAAATAAATATGTGAAAAACATATCACAGAGAGGGTAATATTGGTTTTATTAAATATTCACAACACATTTAGCATTTTGATTTGAAAATCAGGATTTATTGTTCATTTCTACAAGTGGATTATACACATCTTTTAGCTAGCAATTAATATAAAAAATTAATTAACTTAAATCTATTTTTACGAAACTATCTACTCGAAGAAAATAAAGCAGGTAATTTTCAACCAACAAGCATTTTTCGATTGCTTATGGAAATAAGGAAATTCATAAGCGCTCGCACTCAGTAATTCGTTTCACTGACGTCTCTACTTCACTAGAGATCGTGTACATCGTAATAGTGATTCCAATATGTTAGCAATACAGTACTCTCCAAGTCATATTATCAGCCCAGGTTTAACTTCGTAAAGTCACCACACAAGTGTTGTTTGTGTTAGAACAAAGCTACATTAGACTATCTACTGTGTCAATCGCGGGGAATCAAACCCTGGATTTTAGCGTTGTAAGTCCTTAGACTTACCGTTGTCCTGCCAAATAACACACAGTTTTTACTTTTATATTTGAGATAATTACTTTTTGATTGGTTACTTTAAAAGGCAATTTTATCGTTCTTGAAGATCAAGTAAAATAATTGGTAAGTATCAAAGAAAATCTTTCATGCGAGATTAACTCGAAATTACAAAGATGCGAATGTTTGGCAAACATTATCTTTGAAAATTATTTTTTGTATTTGTGACTAATATTAAAAAACAGTTTGTTATAACGATAACTGTGAAGTTTTAATATAAGAAAAAAGGTCATAAATAAAAAGGAAGCTATTATTTGACACTTTTAGAAAGAATATTTCTTATATTTGTACACGTTGATTTGAACATTAAAATTTATGTATGATATGAACCTTAAAACAGCAACTTACTTATATTAACATCACTACTGACGTTGAATTCTGACTAGCTCTTTCAAGAACTAATACATCCAATTCACCTTTTACAAGCGTTTGAATCTAAAATGAATATTAGCTACATAAATTGCATAATAAAAGTACAGAGGTATCCAGCAGGAAAGTTTTTACTAGTTAACCATTCATCTTGTATCCAAACACAAGAGAAAACCCAAGGATGATCCCGCTGTACAGCCAAATAGTCCAACAATCGTCTAGTCCTCGAACTGGACTCATGAAGGATGTTCTATACCTTTTGATTGCCTATCATTCCTCCATTTGCTGCCCCAACTAGAGTCCATAAACAATGAATGTTGACTTCTAACGGTCATGTTGGGCAGGCTGGTCGTTATATTCTGTTGTTAACTTTATACAACCTTGGTTAAACTTTCTATAGACCAAACGTCGGACATATGCCCAAAGTGTTTCCATTATGGACCTGGATCAAATGACCAAAATTATCTTTTAATTGTCTCCATATGTGTCTGGTATGTGGATCAAGAGACTAAAATTAACTGTCACTTGTCTCTGTGTTTGTTTAGTTTCCAGCTTTTGAACATCTCTGAGAGTGTACACTCTTTTAAAAACTTCAGGAAAAATAAAGAAAATTGAGCGCTCAGAGCACATGCGCGTTAAATGCACCAAAATGGCTTTGAATGGGTTTTATTTCTATGCCAATAGAAAAATTTTAACATATTTAACACATAATCTTATTGAAAATTATAAAACGATGTATAATAATGAAACCAGAAGAACAGAACAAAAAACAATCCACCATAATAAGTCGTCTAAAAAGAACAACAAGAACATTTTTCAATACCTTTGTGACTGTTTACTTATTGTTTATATGGTGTTTGAGTTTTTATTTATGGTATTACGTTTCTTTCGTTACAGTGTGCACCTCAAATAAACTTAGAAATATATATATATCCACCAACATAAGAATCACGTAAACTTACGTCTCACTTATGTTCAGTTTAGAATTTTCATTTTGCGAAATAACTTTTCACAATCAAGTCGTTGAATAAAACCTTTTTATGTGATATCGTCTGGTATCAATGTCGTGTTTCAAACAAATATCTTAAAGTTATCAGATATTCTGTTAAGCAGTGCGAACCTTTATTGTTGTGACTTTTATAAACCAAAAGAACCCATAGTTTCTTTTCTTTGATTATTAGAGTACACTGTTTTTGTTTTTTTTGCAGATTGAAACAGATAGATACCGAAACCTGGTAAAAGCGTATGTCTGAATATTAACAACACTACAATCTAAAAATAAATCGGAAATGGTCCATAGCACGAAATTATATACTCAGGGTGTCGAGGGTAAGCTCGGATAATTATGTTATCCACTTCTCATTTGGGGAACATGACTTTTACACTCTTATTCTTACCTTTTTTTTCTTCTTCTTTTTGCACACAATTATCGACTTTCATATTATTCACTGACCAACTTGGACTCCAATCCACTCTTTTTTCTTTACCCTACAGCACTGGTGACAACAGTAGAGTGTAAAAAAAAATCGAAAAGTATTTATGTTCTATTGGATTCACCTAAGTTTAATATTGCTGCATTTTTAGACTGGAATAAAATTTATTTTTGTTGTTAAAATGTGTAGGAATGGTCAAGTTATTAGACAAAGGAGTCGAGTATCAGTGACGAAATCTTGGTGTAACCTCTGGAGTGTTATAAAGTGTTTCTATGTAGCTTAAGTCTATCTATGTCCAACAAAACCAGCTAAGGAAGGAGCTACTGCCCAACTTTGTTTGAAAGAATGTGTTGCACGTTGACTACCTCAGCTTACGTGGCAAAAAAGTTTTGATATAATATTTGATTTTTTTTTTTATTCAGGTACAATAAAATCACTTTCTACAATTTGGACTTTTATTTAGATTGAAAATCTAATCGTTTTAGAATGTATGAAGAAGTTTGAGTCATAGTTATATAGAGAATGTTAATTCTTCCATATGCGTTGAGAATGGTTTTTCTTTTTTGTTAGCTGCAAAATTTAACAAATCTGTGCTATGTCCACCACAGGTATCGAAGCCTAGTTTTTAGTATTATAAACCCTCAGACTTACCGCTAAGCTACAGAGGAGCTGCGTTGAGAAAGTGGTAATTAATGTAAAACATTTATGATAGTACTGTGCGTGGTAAAAAAAACAACAACAACTGTAAGTTATTTATAGATTCAATATTTTAGATATGAATTCTGATTATATTTATCTCGGAAAATGTTATGAGTTAAGCTTTTTTTTAAAAAAAATAACGACGTTATGAAAAGTTTCTGAATTTAACATTTTGAAAAGTGTAAGTGCAAACGTTTAAAAAATTAATGATTTTGAAATATTTGTCGCATGTTTAAATGTTTTTACCAACAAGTTTTTTTATACTGACAAGTAATAAAAAACATTTTGTAAATGTAAAATGATGTAGGGATTGCAGTACCAAAAATAATGCAAGCAAGAATATAGGGATGATACAGCTTTCAGTATTAAAAGTTAATGTTACACTGTAAAATGCACTAGTACAAAATGGTTACGAGGTCGGTCAATTCGACGGGTCTTGTAGCGAGAGTCTGTAATAATATATAATAATCAAGACGTATTTTGGTTTTTCTTGTACTTAAGTCCTAGGCTCTTAGTTACAATACATTGATGCTTACCCTGACATAACCATGATATTATTATAAAC
>NW_013667355.1:122359-138847 GCF_000517525.1 Limulus polyphemus | reverse complement strand
CCCCCCCCCCGTGGCACAACGGTATGTCTGCGAACTAATACAGCTTATACAGCTAGAAACCGGCTTTCGATACTCGTGTTGGGCAAAGCACAGATAGCTTTTTGTGTAGCTTTGTGCTTAATAACAAACAATAACAACGAGTTAGAAAAAAAAGCAAACAAAAGAAATAGTTATCTAAACTTCTTCAGCATTATTCTCTTTCTTATTGTCCACTCATTTATTTCCTTACTGTTGCCATGTAAATCAATATCATTTTTGTTATTGTTGTCCTTGTTTGTGTTGTCCATCACAAATCACTGGTCAACAGAAATATACAAAGCAGCTTGTTTCTTCATCTTGTACAACCTAATTTTTTTAAACTTAAGAAAAACAGCTGCGATCAAATGCGCTAAATTATAACATAATGGCAGTTAATGAAAAAAGCACTTGCTAAACCAAGAATATACAATTACGCATCAGCTAACCTTAAACAGTTTTAAACAACACCATTTTGGATTCTCATATTACTTTTAAGTACACCATTTACAAATGATGCAAGGCTAATTTGTTAAAGAAGCTAAGTGTCATTTTAATTTAGACAGATGTGATGAAATAAACACACGCAGAGACATGTACACCTGAGAAACATGACTCGTAAACCTACATTAGTCACAAAAATGAGGAAAACAAGACAATTGTACGTTTCAGAAATACATCATTTATTCACGACCATGGTTTCGCCAGTAAGGGCATCATCAGGTATATATACAGGGTTTATATATATCTTTAAACAAAGAACCGGAAATGACATTGACATTCACCTAGAGACAAGTGGTGGTAAGAAGTCGGGAGGAGCTTAGTTATCCAGTACTACAAAAAATTAGGCCTAACATCTGGGATAAAAATCAGATGCTGTTTTCCTCCACATCCTCTTAATTTGTCCGTTTGAGGCTATATATCAGAACTGTGTAAAAATAACATTTCAGAAGTTAGATCTATATTTTGTTTCCCACAAGGCACTACACAAGAGATATTTTGTCAATAGTAGAATTCTTCAGTTGGGATAACCAATTTGAGATAAAAAAAAATTCTGAAACGCTGTTATACATGGAGTGTAAGACTTTAAAAGTTAATATTCAAGCGCTGAAAGCTGGCGAAGCATTTGAAATTTCTGGTTTGGAAACCGAAGCATTTACAGTGTGCGTGATTTTTTTCACAAATGTTAGGCCTGTTGGTTTCCAATGCTTCGTCAGCTTTCGGCGTTTAAACCAAAACTATTTAAGACATTGTATAATTTATCATTATTATTTATTCATTTTTAATTAATAATTTTAATTAATATAACCGCTGAGCCCCTGGAGTTACTAGTAGCACGCTTGTTAATTTCGTGGAAATGTTTCTTATGATAATTAACAGGGACGTCGTTTGGGGGAAGGGAGTCCACGGAAATGCAAATGAACCTCCTTTTGGACCACAAATACATATCAAGTTTCACAAGTCGTCATATTTACTTGCAGATTAACAGAGGAACTAATATCTTTAGCGGTCCCGTTTCTCATAACAGTGTGATTACCGTATTGACCAGCCAAACATCATTCTGTAAAATCAACGTTCTGGCAATGATAAATTTTTCATTTACGATGGGTTTTTTGACAGTGGGTCAATTATTATTATTTTTTTAATTTAGCATTGGGTTGAATCAGTGATAGTCATATAAGTTTTAATACTGGTACACGTGTTTAAATGTATATATTTATTTAGATACAACAAACAAAATTAATAGTTCGACCAGCTTGAATATTTTTCCCTAAAACTGATTTTAAAATTTTCTGTAGCCGTGACTCTTTTTTCTCCTTTCATTTAATATCTTTGTTCTTCTCACATAGCCGAGGAATTTGAACTGAGCCTCACGGGTTGCAACGGTGAAGCCAACTTTTGGTGGGTCAGCCAAATCATTGCCATGGGTCATAGGTTGTCGACCACTGATCTACACACTACTTAATTAAAATTTGTGTACGTCACAGTTATACATATAAATATTTAAATGCCTTTTTAACAATTGTTTTGCATCTTATTTTGTACTATAAGGTAGACATGCTTCCATTCGTATTCTTCCGATTAAGCCTTGTATCCAACCGACTATAGGAGTATGTAGGTGTAAACAGACAGCCACAGTCTTCTGGATCATTTATAGTTGCTCTGGTATTATTGAACTATAATAATAATGTTTAGTTAATTTATACAACTTAAGCACGCCAGTGCCACAATAGTAAGTCTGGGAGCTCATATCGCTAAAAACCGGGTTTCGATACTCGTGATAGGCACAGCACAGATAGCCCATTGTGTAAATTTGTATTTAACAACAATCACACAATATACCAATAAAACTTATTCAATAAATAATAACATAAGCTTTAACTTTTAGAGACATGATTATTAGGTTTCTAAATTTAGTTCTAACGATAAATTTCGTTTGTTTGTTCATATACTCATGATTATTCATAAGTCCTTTTATATCATTTCTCTATTGTTACTTTCTTTAACAGTATTGGTTAGGATGTTTATCATATCTTATTTTGTTACTTCTTAACTTTGTTTTTATTATCATACTTTTATTATATATAAAGATCAGTTTGAATCGTTGTAATTGTTTTTTTTTAATTGTTGTTTGCTTTTTCACATCATTTTTGGGGGTTTTATTTATTGGTTACTTTTAAATAATTGGTTGACTTGGTAGAGTTGGTTGGTGATCCACGCTCTGGCTCATATCCTGACGCAGACAAACGTGAGTGTGCCTAAAGGTCGTTCCTGAACAACTCGAAAGCAAGGCAGAAACCCCTTTAGAAGTATAAAATCAAAAATGAATAAATAAATTGATGCTACAGTATGAACGAAATTTAAAAACATTCTAGTGCATCTTAAAACTATAATGTATTAATTTAATATCACAGAAAAACTTGTACTGTTAAGCATACCAAAGCCCCAAAGTGCGGAGCGCGTTTACGCGGTAATAAATAGAGCCTTCAGACTCATATTCAACCATTAGATCAGCATTAGATCACGCCCAGTCATAACTGTACGTCTCGACAAAGCATTGAAAGATTTAGACTGTTATTTTCTAATTAAAACAGTATTTATTTCTTTGCTTGTTACAGTGAACAATTTCAAAACGCTTGTACGCAAATGAAGTATGAGTTATTGGTAAATACTAAATCTATATATATAAGTGTTGGGATCCACGTTGCTTCTCAATATTGTATGTTAAATTCAACTTGAGGACCTCTTACCAAGACTCTGCTTCAGTCGTTTATTCGTTTTTGTGTCTTCATTTTGAATTTCAAAATCCTTGCTGTGTATAGTTCGTGTAGACTCCATGTTGAATGTTGACATTTCTGCCTCAGATTACACACTGCAATTTCATTCTAAATACAATGTTTATATCGGGATGACTGTTTTTAAACAACTATAATGTTGTAATTTCACTAGAGGTGCCAAGGTATATGCCATCATTTTATTCTATACACTGAATTCAGTATTGAAATTTCATTCTAAGTATAAGCGTCTATGGGGTAATATGCATGTAAAGATTTCACATCTGGAGAAGATTAACTTGATGAGTTACGACTATGAGTAGATAATCTAAAAACAGTTGAATCAAAGTTGGACGATGAATTGTTGCCAAAGCTTGACCAACAAGTACCAGAAGCAGGTGCTGGCTGTAATCTAACTGGTAAGGTATACGGCCAAGTGGCTCCACAGCTTACTGAGTTTCTTGATGTATGTAAACCAGTAAAGCTGCTAGGCCAAGATGGAGATGGGAGTTCCCATACCGATGGAAATCTTGTCGACAGAGGGCAGCTCGGACCTTGATAGCTAGAAGCTGCTGTTTGAGAAGACAGTAGAAGACTTGCTGGAGTTGGGCACATAACAGAAGATATTTTCACAGCATTTAGCTCAGTATCTGAAATATAAAACAAAATGTATAATAAGTACTTAGTTTGGTTAAATGTGTAAAGAGTTTTAATGGTATCAAGTAAGTGAATCAAAGAAAATTTTGAGGAAAAATATGATTATTGATAATTATAAGACGATGTATATATCTAGATGTTTGTTTGCACTGTTCAAGATATTTCCATTTACGCATAAAAATTTAATCATGAAAATCTAGATGGAGGTTATCTGAATTTTTACTAAAACTGAAACACTTTCAATATCCATTTTGTTGTTTACAAAGTTTATTTTGAAAACGGTTGTTAGAAATTCAAGCTTTAAAAAATTCTAATTTTTGACGAATGAAATGCATTTTCGGACAATTTTTGCGGAAGTGGTGAATTCATCTGTTTGATTTAGTTTATCTTTTGAATTAACACATCCTGACGTAATGAGATAAGGGCTAATAATACCCAAATGATGATTTAATGTATTCTCATCATTGTGGATTTTAGCTATTGGATGTATGGTATCAACTACTTCTAAGTGATTTGTTATATAGAACTAGCATTATGAATTAATTTATATGTTACTTTTTTAGTTTCGATCTATATAGCTAACTCAGTTTTTATTACAAGTTAGAATTATAACTACTGTATATAAAAAAGTTGCTTAATGGTAGTAGCAGGAATAATAATTGCATTTGAATTTTAACAATTCCAGTCATTCCAGTCCGTTTCTATTCTTTCTTGATAGCATCCAATAAAATATGCAAAATAATCTTAAGTAAGATAAATACGTGTAAAATTGAATTTTTAAAGCTTGAAATATACCTAATTTTTATAGGATTTGTGAAAATTTTGGATTGTTCCATATATACAATACACAGTAAATTAAACGACTATTGCCTTTAAGAAATTTATCAGATAAAAGTTTGGCAATAAGAATTAATTGTTGTTTAAGACCCATAACGTAGGTAAATTAATATATATAGAATTATAAACAGACTATTCTCTACGTTAAAATACTTTCATTGCGAGCTTTCAACCCTCTTACTCGAGAGTCCATCAGGCAACAATGCGCTGTTGCCTGATGAAGGCTCCGATAGTCCGTTTATAATTCTACAATAAGAATTAGTTTTGTTCAGGAGTTTAAAAGTGGCATTGTTAGTGATTCCCTCCGTAAGAATCGAGGCAAAATGTTTTGTTTAAAGCTGTTTTTTCTTTATGTACAGTGATATTTAAAATTTCGAGTTAATTTTACCTACCCCATTTTTAAAGTTTCTTATCTGATATGGTTTTTTCAAATCTCCTTTTAAGATGCACATTTCAAGGGTTGGCCACCGATGTTTTAAAACAAGTTTTGATTTTGATTTTTTTATTGGAACAACTGAATTTTCATTTTAGAAAAAGTTTTAAAAATGGATTAAATCAGCATATTATACCTGTTAACACAATTAATTACATTCGCTAGGTGTGCACCGGCAGATCCAGGGGGATCGCCGAGGACCAGCCCTCCACCATACCACACCTTAGCCAAGAAAAGGGGGAGGGGGTCAGCAGATTTGTGGTGTCAGTCATCTGTTCTTAACTAGGTTTTTATTGGTAAAAAACAAATGCAATCAATTTATTCTATTCATCAGCGCTTGTTTATCTACGTAGTTTTTTTCGTGCAATTCCAATAATTTCGGATACATTTTGACATTGTTGTTCGCCTATTTGTATGTGACCGGGAAAGTTGCTAAGTGAAGTCAAGCAGACGAAACTGGTGCGAATCAGTAAACATGATTAGCCTATCTTACACATTATTTATTTTAAACATATTACTAATCTAATATTGTAAACAGTGAAATAACAAACTATTATAATTTTCATTTTCTCAGAAAAAATTACTACCTCTCACATTCTGTATTTTTTACACAAATTTTAAATTTCTTTAAACTTGTTTGTTCGGGTGGGGTTCCGGGTTATAATCGTAAGCTATCATTTACGAGATTCAGCCCATGTGCCGCAGTGTGTAACAAGTAGAATACAAAGTTTTCTTTAAAAAATACAGTTGACATTTGGAACCCCCTTCCCCAGTGGCTTATAACGCTAAAAACCGGCTTTCGATACTCGTATTGGGCACAGCATAGATAGCCCATTGTGTGGCTTTGTGCTTAACATTTCGAAAATTCGTTAACCGTAAAGTTTAGTATTTTCTCACGCAATGAAAATTATTATGTTAGCCGTTAGCATTATGAGTTCAATAAAAGAAATTTAAATATATAAGACAGAAGCTACCTCAGTGGCGCACGATACTATGATATACTTCGGAGTTAGTGTGCTCGGACTGTAAATCCGAAAGTTCATCGTTGCCTGCATCAACGGAAATATCTGAAGAAATTTTTTTTTGTATAGTTGTTTTGATATTCCAGCGTTTATTGAAACAGTTTTACTATTATTTATAATGCTCTTCCTCTATACCAAATTAATATCTAGAAACAGCCACTGACCTTTACAGTAGGCGTAAGTTACAGAACGAAATCTGCTAAAATCCGAGGTGCGATTCCCTTATCTGTCATCGCGGAGAATCTAACCCTGAATTTTACTTTTGTAACTCCGTAAATTTACCGTTGACCCACCAGGGGACTCTTCTGGTGAAACTTTAGGGCGGAACTTTAATATATTATTATTTAATAAAATTCTGACAGTTGATATTTTGATGCCCCTTTACCCTGTCGTGCCATTTATACTTACGTCTGTATTAACAAAAAGTTAAACAATGATGATATTGTTTTGTTTTTTTCGAGGGGAGAAGGGGGGAGGTAAGTAACTTACATTTTAACTTTTATGTATTAAATATAGAAAAATATTCAATTTAACAGTAAGCCTTTGATAGTTTACCCAAGATTGTATGAACATACGTTCATTGAAACCTTGTGAATGTAACCACCACTACGGATATAATAAAATGTCTTGGAAACTAACAAATAATCTATCTAAACATAAATTAATCAATACCCCGAATACCCATGAAATGCTCTAAAATTTCAATTAATGTATTACAATCAACATGCAGTCCAATCAAATGATTGGAGGTTATACTGAGTGGCGCAAGTAAAGCTGTTATCGTGGGCGCTCTGGGATTAGTTGCCCATCGTGTGGAGCTTGTATTACGTTTAAGCACTTCGATCGCTTGACTGATTTAAGGAAATTTTGAGATTTTCTACATGGCTACATCACGTGAATTGGCCAGCTGCGATGCATTTAGATCCCTTAACAAGCTTAAGAGGGGGTATTTAGAAAAAACAAATAAAAAAAAACGCTAAGTAAACCTGGTATTCGTTTTGCTAGAAACAGAAAAACCTGTAGTCGTGGACAAATGTTCAATAATAGGCCTGAAAACTTTACCCACTTAAATATATTAGGAAACATTCATGAGTTTTTTTTGTTTTTGTTTTATTTTTTTTTAGAAATTTGAGATAATATGACTCTTTTACTAGAACAATTTCTGATGTCGTAACATAATTTTTTCGTTGGTAGGTTCTTTTAAGTTATCTAGGGAAATTAATTCAGTGTCCAGTCTACGTAACGATAATAATTTACTTTATTTCCTTTTTAACGGGCCCGGCATGGCCAGGTGGTTAGGGCACTCGTCTCGCAATCTGAAGGTCGCGGGTTCGAATCCCCGTCACACCAACCATGCTTGCCTTTTCAGCCGTGGGGGCGTTATAATGTGACGGTCAATCCCACTATTCTTTGGTAAAAGAGTAGCCCAAGAGTGCTGATGACTAGCTGCCTTCCCTCTAGTGTTACACTGCTAAATTAGGGACGGATAGCTCAGATAGCCCTCGTGTAGCTTTGCGCGAAATTCAAAAACCAACAAACAAACAAACCTTTTTAACGTTTCTACAAACTTGAACACTGCCGTATAGTGCGTTGGCCTGCATTTTAAATAATATTAACTTACGCAAAACAAAACAACTTCTACAAAGTAACCGCGATAGCTAACATACTGAGTGATTAGAGTCTCTAGCTTTCAACTAGAGTCACATCCTTAAGACTTTCTAGACGTTCTACGCCCTCTAGCTTACAAATTACAAGACTAAATATATAGCTTACAACATTGTAAACAAGGGTGAACTCATTCTCCCAGTAGTTCGTTCTATTTATTTACAGTATTCAATTCACATGAGACGTGGCATTTGTGCACCCTATAGTTTGAACATGAGGACACTTACTGCTTTATTTTGTAATAAGCCTCTTCAAGTTAAATTGCATTCCCCATTTCTATACACAGTTTATTTCAATTTTTCATTGTTCACCTGTGAATAAGTGAAACAACTTTACACTGATATAATTACAAAATAATTGTGTAAATTTATAAGAAACTAGTAGAAGCAATTTAAAACAAAAACAACATGGCGACACTACAGAAAAAAAAGAGGTCATTTATGGTTATTTCAAAATGAGGTAGTTCTGCATTACCCTCCCACAGTATGAAATACATCAAAATTATCCAATGATAAGTTTAGTTATCATTTATAAAAAGTTATGAGATAGATATAGAGAAATGAAAGGCAGAACTTTACCACTGTATTTTTTCTTATTCTTTTCTTTGGTCTCTTCAGGTGTGACATTTTTCTCTTCTTTGCTGGTAGGTGTTTCTTCCTCATCACTTTGATGCAAAGCATCCATTTTTCCGTCACTGACTTTCGCTGCCATTAAGCAAAAACATATAAAAACATGATAGTAGTAAAAAACAATACTATTAAAATAATACTCCAGTTTTCAATTGTTATCAAACGCTCAACTAACTCTCGCTCACTTGAAGGTCCTATAAAATACATTGTACATTTGTTTTTTGTTTTACGGGCTTTACGCCAAAATTAACGGCCTAACAAAAACAACAACAATAAAAGTATAAGTGATAGAAGACTGAAAGTGTTATTGTAAAAGGCCTGTGATATATTTTCACTACCAGCTGGATCTCAAGAAAACTGTGTTTCTATTATCAACCGTTTTAGCTTTGCTGAAAGGAACCAGTAAAGAAAAGACGAAAGGAAATTACAACGGTATTTCTGATTGGAGAGAGTTAGATTCGGGATATTCTGTAGTTTATAAAAAAAAGAGAATATAGAATCTTTACATCAGGTCAATAAGTCTGTAAAATGAACTCACCTTTTAATTTTTCATTTGCGTTATCCAAACTAGAAGCTTTCGCGGTGCGCAAAGCATACGTAGAATAATCGGAAGCTTCGCTAATCTCCGCTTCTTGGCCGACAGAACCCGAAGTTTCCCTTTCTACTCGGTTTGTGTCACTGCTTCCTTTGTCAGATTCAGAGATGTCTTGAGTATTTGCTTTAAGTTGTTTGCGGTATTTGGCGCGCCGATTTTTGAACCAAACCTAAGTCATCCAGAGAAAAAATTAACATTGAATAGTCAAATTTATTTACTAAAAAAAAGAACCTAATGGAAAGTTCATGTGAAAAACAGCAGTTCACTGGTCCATCTTTAGTGGCAGTATTTAAAAAATAATAATAAAAAAGCTTTGTTTAGTTTATTCGTCACCACAATGTTATTGGTGACTTACGATGTAAGTATAAATGTCATACAATGGTAAGATCTATGATAACTCCAAGTAGTTGAAATGTGTTCGAGCAACATATAAGAGATGCATTTTTATTAACAACAATAAAAAAAAACCTAGAAACCACTGAAAAAAAGACAGAAATTGAATGTGGGTATTTGAAAAAAGAACAGGCATAAATATTATGATCTTAAATTTCTGTAAGGATAGAGAAAAAAAAAGTTCAAATAACACTTTCTTTTTTTTTAAAAAAAAAGGCGATAATTAAACGAGATGAGAAGGTAAACCGCATGGTATAATCTGAAAATATAATAAAAAGTGAAAAGAAAGGTTGACTACATAAGGATGTTCGACTGACTTACTTAACACATTTCTTCTTTCTTTACAACGATGCCACTGTGGCGCTTTAAAATAAGTGTAGAACAAAACAGTCCAACACGCTTTGTCATATGGGAGATTAAACGCTAGAAACATTTAGCAATTTAACATAGGATAAGTTAAAAAACGTACTGTCATAGAATTGCAATATTATTTTACCAAATTATTTCGCTAACGGGCAACAACATTCAACATTAATCGAACAATGAAGGAAATGAATAATAATAATAAAGAAATGTTGTATACTATAAGTGTTTACTTAGCTACTTACTTGTATTCGAGCCTCGGGGAGATTGGTGCATAAAGCTAAGCGCTCTCGTGTCACCACATCCGGGTACTGAGTTTTGGAAAACGTTCTCTCGAGAGTTCCTAACTGTTGATGGGTGAAAGCAGTTCTGCTTCTCCGCTGTTTCCGGGAGAGTGCTGCCGAGTAAGAGATCGAGCACAGGTCTGAATAATAATAATAATAACAACGATATTAGTCAGAGGCTTCGCCAGGATTATGTTATGGGAGTTAGTTTCTGTTGTTATATATTTGTAGATGATATATATATATATATGGACACACACACACATACACGTAAAAGTGCACGTGCTATGATGAGAACTTGGTGAAAAAAAATGTTGAAATAATGAAGTTTTGAAAATAAGTGGAGACTATCTACACCAGTGGTCGGTGTTCTCCTAGGCTCTTAGTTACAATACATTGATGCTTACCCTGACATAACCATGATATTATTATAAACAAGCTGCATATCAACAGTCGGGAATATATAATGTCCAACTGCAGTAATATTAAAGTCAAGTATACATTTTACAGTGTAACATTATATTTTTATATTAAAAGTCATGTACGGGTGATCTACGTATAGCTGTATCCTCACTGTATTCTTGTTTGCATTCTTTTTGACACTTCCATCCCTACATCATTTTACATTTACAAAATGTTTGTTATTACTTGTTTTTTCACGTTTCTTCACCTGACTGAAAATTAGTGAATGTGTGTAATAAAATTTAATATTATGAGTTTTTTTTGTTTTTTTTTACTCCTTCACTTCATACCTAACATAGAGGTTGGCTCCCTAAAGACGTCAGTTGTATAATATACAAAGCTTTGTGCATTCTATATGTTACAGTCATCTAATGTTCATCTATTATTGACTAATAATTCCTGTCTTACTTTGTGCTTAAGCTTTTAAAAGAAACACCAGATTTCTGTAAAAAAGCTACCTTCAAGGGGTAATGATAACATCGTTTACACCAGAATTATGATTTTTTTTAAAATTACTACGAGTTACTATGACTAAGTAAATGACATCGTGCATTGCCCAGAAACACATAGAGTAGATTTAGGTTTAAGCTGACATTAGTGATAAAGTAGTTGTAGAGTTATCTAGACTGAAACAACAAGAAAGATGAATAGTTTGGTGGATTGGTCACTTTTTTGATTTGGTATCTTAGCGATGGTTTTTTTGCATTGTTTTGGGATTTGTTGGGTAGAGAAACAAATGAAAGTGAGTGGCAATCATCTTTTAAAATAAAACTTTCTGTCATTGTTGATTTTTTAGCGTACATATTTGTATTATGCCTATTGAGCACCTTGGCCATTCTTACATATAAAGTCTATGATAATACGGAATCGATTGTGAATTAGAAAGAGGCCTGAAAGATAATCAGGGGCGCTCAGAAAACAGCTAGGTCTCGGGGGGGGGGGATCCGTTCCCCGCAGTGAACACAAACCCGAAAAATGTCGTCGTTGATGAAAAAAAAATCTGTTGACATTTTGATAATTCATTAAGCCACCCGTTTCCACAATAAAGTTCTACATGTTAGCCCCAGTGGCACAGCGGTATGTCTGCGGACTTACAACGCTAGAATCCGGGTTTCGATACCCGTGATGGGCAGAGCACAGATAGCCTATTGTGTAGCTTAATTACAAACAAACAAACGAATCTACGTGTTTATCCGTTGTTATCTTGGTGGGCAAGCCTATCTCTTTCTTTCTGTAATTTACATCGTGACGTTTCACTTTCTTTCTGTAATTTACATCCTGACGTTTCATTTTCTTTCTCAAAGACTCAGACTTTCTCCATGATAAGTCACTTTTTCGCTTGGCAATTTTTGGTATCGTGATTTTCGATGTTTTTCATCACTTTATACTCATATTGAAGTAAAAAAAAGTACCTGTATAACTTACGAAGATCGAGTTGCTACAAAATCCCTGCAAATTTGTATGCAACGAACTCTGTACAAAGGACTTGCGATTCATTCGGTAACAGAGCAATTCAAGTCATAGCGTATGCTTGAATTCCCCAGCAGAAAAAGGCACTTTTGTTCTGAAATATCACAATGATTCTCCATTAGAAAAATTCACTTTGAAATTTTGCATTAAACTCACTTTACCACAATTCTAGGAGTTTTATCAAAAACTAATTTCGTTGACAATAATATATGTACAAAATTAATGAACATTATTAATAAGGAAAGAAGTACCATTCCTCCAATAAGAAAGAGATTTAGGAAAAATGTTATAAAATAAGGTCCTATTATTTCTTTAATTTTAGCGAGGGCCTATTTTATAACGTTTTTCATTTTGGTGCGATATAAAACTGTTATTGATTTATTTCCTTAAAAAAAAAGTTTACACTTGCACTAAATAAACGTTTTTATAAGACACCAAATTATAATAAAACTTTGTTAGGAACTTCCCCTTATAATGTTGAAAAAAATAGTGAAAAGTTTCATCCAAGTCTTGAACTGTGGGAGGAGTTTTGCGGACACAGACATTAGTTAGCCAAGTTGAGTCACTGGGGGCTTTTCTGACTTGTACTATAGAGTTAAGCAGATAGAAATAGTAATAGTAACGTATAATACCTAAGTAATTAGATGGGAGAAAGTAAAAGTTATTATTAATTAATGAAGTTTAGATAAATTGGTCCCTCATTACTAGTTCAGTGCCTCACTGACCAATGATTGGGCCTTTGTTTTTTAATTATTTACATTATTGATATTGTTAGGGCATAATTTTATAAATTAGTAACGTTAGATAATGATAAAGCTAGAATCCGGGTTTCGATACCCGTGGTGGGCAGAGCACAGATAGCCCACTGTGTAGCTTTGTGCTTAATTACAAACAAATAATGATAAATATTTGGCAAATGATATTTAATTACAAAAAGTGCAAGATAACGCATTTGGATTATTATTATAATCTAGATCACACATTTAATGTAGATGGGGGCCACACAACAATATGACCGGAGAAAAGGATCATTGTGGTGAATAATCCGCTCAAGCTATTTAAGCAGTGCTTTGGTCCTAGAAGTAAAGCCCATAGAATTTTAAAGTGTATTTATAGACGTACTGATTACAAGCACAAAAGAAAAAAAAAGAAGAGGTAATTATCTCTCTCTGTACTTAGGCCTCACTTGAAATACTGTACACGGTTTTGGTCTCTTTATCTAAGAAAGGATGTTCATTTATTTGAAAAGGTTCAAAGGAGGGCTACTAAGCCTATTCCGAAGATATTAGGGTTATCGTATAGTGATAGGTTAAGCTATCTTTCGTTTATTTCGTAGGAGACGATCTTATTTAAGTTTACAAGATTATCCAGGGGATCAATGGGGTAAAAGCATCTGATTTTTTTTTCTTTGTTCTGAAGATAGTACGATGAGAGGATACACGTTTAAGACTTGGAAAAGACTGATTAGGCTTACTTTTAGACAGTTTTATTGTTCCTGTTTGTAATTAAGCACAAAGCCACACAATGTGCTATCTGTGCTCTGACCACCACGGGTACCGAAACCCGGATTCTAGCGTTGTAAGTCCGCAGACATACCGCTGTGCCACTGGGGGCTTTATTGTCCCTAACAAGAGAATTAGCTTGTGTGAGAGGATACACGTTTAAGACTTGGAAAAGACAGGTTAGGCTTGCTTTGTGACAGTTTTATTGTTCATAACAGGGGAATTAAATTATGACGCAAGTTACTATCAGCAAGATAGGAGGCCAGTACTTGAAAAGAGTTTAATGGAGGAATCCGCGATTTCCTTAAAGATAATAAATAATGGGTGGGTTTAAGTGTTTACTTTTTTAAGAGTGGGTGTGCAAGAACAGCCTTGAAGGACCACCACCACCCAGCCAAAAATAGGGGTCAGCAAATGTGTAGTGACAAGCATCTGTTAATAACTAGGTTTTTAGTGGTAGATTTGTGTATGTATATATATAATCAGTTTAACTTATTCATGAGCGCTTTTTCTATATTCGCGGTTTTTAAAGGACTAAATTGTCATCTATTGTCCGTACGTTGTGTTATGTTAAGATGGAATAGAACGATTATATCATAGTAGCATGCCAATGAAAAACGAAGTGGATAAAATATTGCCTCGTTGGAACATTTTATTTATTATACCCGTTTCCGTGAAATGAATAATAATCAATACTCTGTGGATGAGAAGGTAACTCACCAACACTTGATTCTGAATATATCCATATATATATATAGGTAGAGCGTACATCCCAGAGCATAGAGATTTGCCTGACTAATTCAGTCCTAAATCATGCAATTAAATACTTTTAATGCCCAGGGGCTTATCTGATGACACCCAGTCTCGGCTAGTTCAGACCCACTTTTAAAAAGGACCGACACGGTAATCTTACTAGTCAGTAACTAGAGGCTCCGACCCCATATATCTTAACCGCAATAATAAATAAACAATTGAAAGGTTGTTTTACTTTTCTATATTTATCTTATAATTTAATGTATTATTTTACTTGTGGAGGGGGGGGGGGGGTATTCGAACCTCAGAGCTTTCATAGGCTTGCTAACGTTACTTATTATATCTAGCGGTTATATTTAGCTGTATAAGCATACTGGAATAATTAAAATGGTAATTAACTACTTGATATAGTAAATCGACAAACAAAAACGACTTATAAGCATAACGAAAGTTATTTTACGTATAGAATATACTATATGTTTCATAAAAACATTGGTCTGTCTTCTTTGAAGTAAATAATCGCATACAAGTAGCTGGATCCATAACGAAAAGTATACATAGACTTGGTTAAATAACAATAATAATAATACTGGAATAGTTAAAATGGATACTAACCAGGAAGCTGGTTCCAAGATAACCAGTGACTGCAGTATGGGAAAACTGTTAATGGTGGAGAAGTTGGTCCAAGCTGAGGTAGGTCGTGGTGATGTATCCAAGATGGCAATACTCTTGTGGATAAGGACTGATAGTCAGTCATTAGATCGTGAACGCTGTGCTGTGATTCAGGAAAACAAATTTTACGATTAGTCATGCTAACGTGAAAGCGAAATAAGCTCATCACAAAATACTACACTCAAAAAGTTGTTCCATCAGCTTTTTATACAGAAATTTGGTTCACGACATATGATGAGCGTAATGCAACACGATTGGGTGAATCTCAAAATGTAACAGTAAGTGCATGCTGACGCATCATTGTGATATATACATTTCTACTTAATGAGTATCGCGAATCTTCTCTGATTTCAACTTAGATGATATTTTACTTCCTTACATTTGGTTAATCAACTGAGTAGCTTTAAACATGAGCCCTTTATTTCCGTTTACTCTTTTTCTGGTTCCTCGAATTACTGCAGGAGTAACCTATTCAGATATGTATTTGATCTGAAGCTTGTTGTAGATCGTTATTACTCTTTGCCTACATAATGTCTAACATTACTTCTAAACACCCATACTCCAAGTGAATGACACTTAGTTGCTTGGTAAAAGGTTCAAAACGATAGAAAGAAGTGGCACCAGGTTTACTCATCAAGTGACGAAGTACGGCAACAACTAAAAGAGTCCAATTTCCGGTGCTAGCAGCGAACCTAGAGGTAAGAGAATACTGTTCTGTCTACAGGGAGTCATGTCTGCACAGATGTTACGGTGGTAGGTGTGAATGTCTAACACTCTCCAAACTGAAAAGTGTTAATTCGATAGTTTCCGTAAAGTATTCGGTTTCCCAGGCACTGTATTGAAGTTGTTTTAACGCCTTATTGTCATACTGCTTGACGTATGGTTTGTTGTACTTGAAAAAAAAAAAAAGAAAGAAAGAGATTGACGAAACATAAGACTGACGTTCTACACAGGCCAAACATTACCATACAGGGACTACTGCTTTCACCAATAGCATCAGAACCGGTCAAGTCCTAAATATATTTATTTTCAACTCCACGTGTAAAAGACGGCATCAATATACACACACGAGATTATTCTTAGATTAAATGTGGGACTTTTGAGTATGCCAAAGTAATAGGTCATTGTGTGTATAACACGAAGGTAATCTAAACTTGTTTCTGGTCATGCTTGTCGTTGACAACCAGGGGCGAAAAGAAAAAACAGTTTCTGAGCGCCCCTGGTTGTCTTCCAAGCCCGTTCGGCGCTTGCAAGATTTTCGAACCAGAATTACTACCAAGATTAGATAGTCGTTTACAACTGAATCACATAAAGGCTGGAAATGCTGACTACAGAATTAAAATATATAAACACTGAACTATAGGTTGCGCCCAAAATAACACATTAGTCCTAATAAAGCAGCTCTTGCATCAACCGCCCCCCAGTGGCACAGCGGTATGTCTGCGGACTTAGAACGCTAGA
>NW_013667355.1:120599-121359 GCF_000517525.1 Limulus polyphemus | reverse complement strand
TATCTTATACCAAAAGGCGTTATTACTAAGACAAACAACGTGTACAAATTCCGAACGCAACATGGGCAAATGAACATATTATCTCTTTCGATTGTACTTACTCGAGATAACTGCGCTTATATGATTTTCATTTGAAAGTCTAAAACTGTGGTAATTAATTATTTTTATTTACTTTCTCGGATTCGAACCTCGGGCATCTAGCTCACCAGTCGAATGCTGTACGAACTAAGCCTAAGGGTTTACCCCGTAACATATTATTTTAACAACATAAACTACCACTAAACTACAAATAATCATTTTTGTATATGTATTTTCAAATTGAATAACACATTATGCTCCCATAGCCTAACTGGCCAGGCCAAATATTCCAAAGGTTCAGGTATAACCATTCTTGAGTTTAAAGTATTTACAAGAGGAAATGCAGCTAATCAGCAGCACCCTATCACCCACAATCCAAGCTAAGGGACTGACTGTTACTTGTATAGCGTACTCTCAGTTTAACGCAGGGAAGTATTTTGTGGTATCACACTGATTCAAACCTGGCTCGCCAGCTCCAAAATCCAGAGTTCTACCAGGGGACCAACTCATGCTGGCCAAGCGTGGACAGGTTCAGCGCCACGTTTTTGTGGCTTTGATATAGAAACTTATAATGGAGCCTCTTAGATCTTAGTTCATTCAGTTTTTCACAATAGGTTGAAAAAGAACAATATACTAAAAATACGAATACTTTGATTAATTTGGGTCCTAGTGCAGTACATAC
>NW_013667355.1:118913-120589 GCF_000517525.1 Limulus polyphemus | reverse complement strand
TGTGTTTAATTACAAACAAACAAACTTGCATCTTCCAGCCAACACGACGCCTTTAGTTATAAAGAAAAGTTAAAAATTTCAAAATATTTAATATTACATTGAAGTGCATGTGACAATACACATGTCACAAAACAACTTCTAACCTGTTCTTTAAAATTACTAGAGTACTTGAACAATAATTTACGTCAATATTGCTAAGTTAACTGCATCTAGTTACTTATCGCAAGCTTTCAAATCATTCATAAGTTGGATAGCTTACAATATATATATATTGTGGAGCTAGTGTGGAAATACAATTTTGCTCAATTAATCGAACGTTTTAAAATATCCATAACTGACTTCTCCTTTCGCACTATTGTTATATTCATATTTCACACTACCACAATATCTACTAAGATAACGAATAAATGTGCAACGAGCCCATAGCGTGAATTGTTTAATGACAATACAATATAGTAACACCACGGTATTATTCTAAGTGTAAAATCGGTACTTGAAAACATCAGGCCAACGTAACATATAACATTTATGTATGTCACAATGATGAGAATAAAAATAACGAAAACTTTGTTTAAAAAGCATTGGAACCGGTCGTAGCCTTGTGATTATTGTGTTGGGTTTCAGATTGAAGGCCTAGAGTTCAAGGCGTGATGCTGCTAAAACAGTACGCTCTGCGTCCCCCTGGTTTGTTACTGGTAAGTTTACGTACTTACAACGCTAAAATTTAGGGTTCGATTCCCCGCGATGGACAGAGTGCAGATAGCTCTGTTCTAAAAAGCAACACAATATACTCCACACTTTCAACTATAGACGCGTTATAAAAGTGATAGTCAATCTCGTTATTCGAGTTCAAAGATCCAAACAAAAGCCTTGTAACGACAGGTGCTTCTGGCTGACTGTATTCCCTCTAGTCAGTTATTCAAAATTAGGAACGGCTTATACTTGAATCCTAGAGGTCTCCGATGTGGACGCTTATCTCAAGAGTACGTAGGGTGTTGTTCGAGTTGAGAAACTCAGTTCAATCCTACAAGGCAGTGATAATAGTTAACAAAGAACAGTCAGCATGGTTAATTTGATTTTTTTTTCGACACACTATCTCAGCTGCATTAATTAATGTATTGTTTTTATTGACACACTTTATAAAAGTGGGCCTGGTATGGCCAGGTGGATAGGACGCTCGCCTCGTAATCTGAGGGTCGCGGGTTCGAATCCCCGTCGCACCAAACATGCTCGCCCCTTTCAGCCGTGGGAGCGTTATAATGTGACGGTCAATCCCACTATTCGTTGATAAAGGAGTAGCCCAAGAGTTGGCGGTGGGTGGTGATGACTAGCTGCCTTCCCTCTAGTCTTACACTGCTAAATTAGGGATGGCTAGCGCAGATAGCCCTCGTGTAGCTTTGTGCGAAATTCAAAACAAACAAACAAGCGTAAAAGTGCAGTCTCTAACTGATCATGACAAGAACTTGCCCCCAGTGGCGCATCGATATGCCTGCAGACTTACAATGCTAGAAACCGGGTTTCGATATCTGTGGTGGGCAGAGCACAGATAGCCCATTGTGTAGCTTTGTGCATAACTACAAACAAACAAGAACTTTGCTGTCTAGCCTGTATACTGAAGGGAAATGTTTATTTCAGTGAAATTATTCTATCGCAACTTTCAAATATTCGTGATAGTA
>NW_013667355.1:112354-118016 GCF_000517525.1 Limulus polyphemus | reverse complement strand
TACTAAGCGCGATCCAGTGGTTAGTGTGCCAGGTTATATATTTGAGGTTTCTTTCATGGTTTTACGCTCCGTTACCGAAAAAATATCAAAATACATCGCGGTGAGTGAGTTATAAGAGTGACGATCAAATCCCATTATTCGATCTGAAAAGAGTAGTCCAAGAGTTGGCGATGGGTAGTGTTGACTAACTGCCGTTCTTCTAGTCTATCACGTCGAAATTAGTGACGGCTAGAATATTACAAGGTTGAATATATTTTGTTTATTTATTGTTTTCTTTAACCGTGATATGAAACAATCAGACGACCAGTCCAAAGCGAGCAATAATTAAAATCATCCACTAACTGCCGTTCTTCTATCCTATCACGTCGAAATTAGTGACGGCTAGAATATTACAAGGTTGAATATATTTTGTTTATTTATTGTTTTCTTTAACCGTGATATGAAACAATCAGACGACCAGTCCAAAGCGAGCAGTATTTAAAATCATCCACTCTGAACTTTTATTGTTGTTAATTTGACGTGCGTTTACCAAAACCGAAGCAAGGGTATTAATAATCATGAACGCGATAGACATGTTTGTTTGTAATTAAGCACAAAGCTACACAATGGGCTATCTGTGCTCTGCCCACCACAGGTATCGAAATCCGGATTCTAGCGTTGTAAGTCCGCAGACATACCGCTGTGCCACTGGAGGGCCGATAGACATGAAGCAAGCTATTTAGAATTTATCTAAAATATTTTTTCAATTGGTTTAGGCGTATATTATCCCTAAACTTTGACATCCGAGCTACTATATAGGTGTGTTTACAGTTCGTTGAAATATTTAAGCACTGCATGTAAATAATACTTTTGGAAGCTCATGATATTTTTTAGTTATTTTAGAATAAAATTCAAAAAGTAATCTATAAATATAATTTTGTACAAATTATTTTTGTAAGCAATTTCTTCTTCTTCCAGTGGGTCAGGGTAAGTTTACATACTTGCGACGCTAAAATTCGGGGTTCGATTTTCCGCGGTAGACAGAGTGCATATAGCCCATTGTATAGCCGTGCGCTAAAACAGCAGTTTTTGTTGGCTGCAGTGGATCAACGGTAGGTTTGAGGGCTTATAACGCTTACAATCTGGTTTTCGTGGTGGTCAAAGTCCCTCAAAAAAAAAAAATTAAAAAATGCGAATTAACAAACTTCGTAACACCTAAGATGAAATATTGTTTTGAAATAGCCATGAAAAAGTTTATATTTTATTTTAAAAACTTTAATTACTGGATAAACAAAAACGTTTTTCTGATCCCCCCCCCCCCATTAACAGCATTTTTATTGATTAGATCATGCTCCCGTTTTAAATGAATCTGTATATTAAACGAGTAAAATATGAGTTAATTCTGGAGAGTTTAAATTAAAGAGAAAGCTATTGGTCTCTGAAACATTTGTTTTGTTTGCGTCAGATGTTCGCTAGCGTTCCAGATTTTGAGCTGATATACTAAAGAAAAAGTAGTTAGTCAATAGCACCTAATGTTAATTTTTTGGGCTATTCTAATCGAATAGCGAAATTCAACCGTCTCTTTTATAACACAACCATGGACCCGATTTTGTGGCCAATCGGACACTACCGATAAAGGCTCTGGAATTCACAGTACGGCACGCTAACCACTAGGCTTAGCTTAGCCTACTTCTTTAATATTAGGGAAGCTTTCCTAACCTTGTAGGATTTACAGTGGTTTAGTTTAAATCATTTTCGACGTTTCTCTCAGTTTATTGAGATCTTTATGTGGGTTTTTCATCACAAATATCAAAGAATAAGAATCATGAAAATTTAGATGTGGTTTTCTCTTATAACTTTAAATTCACTGTTTCGAAGTTTATATACACACACACACACAAATGTTATTAACATTTTGCCACTAGTAGTTTCTCCACTTTTTTCAGGCTCGGTTTGCTTATACCTATAAAAGATTAAAACGTCATGTCCAGTTAATTCTTTGTCTTTGATATTTGATGATGGAAGGATGGTGGTGATTTGAAGTCTTCCCTCCCTTCTCTTATTTTGTTATCTCACGATGGGTCAGTGGTAAGTTTACAGACTTACAATACTAAAATCTGAGGTTCAATTTCCCGTGGTAGTTTTGCGCTGAAAAACAACAACGATAGCTTCTTTTGTTTTGTCTTACCATTATACTATTCATCTTCCATTTAAATAAAGAAGGTAAAACTAAAGCAAATTTTTACAATGTGAAGGCACGTGAAACTACATAATAACAGCCTACAAAAAATATCACGATGTCATCAGCATAATGTTCTAAGAATAATCAGTTACTATTGAAAGTAATAGGCGTTATGCAGTTTTTGAAAGACAACTATAAACTAAATAAAGCAACATTTAGTTTTCAAATAGACAGAAATAATAATGCGTCCTCGGTTACATATTTTACCATATTGACGGCTAAGTCCAACTATTCGGTTAGACATGAGTGGTCCAAAAGATGGCGGTGAGTGCTGTTGACTAGCTGCCTTCCCGTTACTATAAACTGCCCTGAATATCTTTGCGTGGATATCCAAAATCAACCAAACACAACAAAATTATGTGTAGAATGTCATAATGTGTGTGATTTAAACCATAGAACCTTTAGTATATATTCACTGCTAATTCATTTACAGTTTCTGTAGAACAGAAGCTATTTTGCAAAATATCGTGCTCATTTATTTTCAAGAAAATAACAACTGTTTTTCCGCATCCAGCCGTTCCTGACCTATTGAGTTCAGCTTTTGATTTTTATCCCCGTATGACAGACCGCAGTCCAAAGAAGAAGAATAAAAACTGATGTTAGCTTCAAAGGATGAAAGTATTGAAGAACTTCACACACCCATTTCTGTAGTCAGTTTTTAAAGATTAACAAATATAATTTTTTTCCAGATGTTTAAAATACATTTACCTAAAATTTTAGTTTCTTGAACATCTGACGAAAACGATACAATTCTCCAGAGAAAATACTGACAAAATGGAAATTGAATTGGAAAATAAAATTTTTTAAACAGTAATAAACAAAATATTCATTCTTCTTAGATAGACGTACTACGAGCTTAAAGATATTTGTTTTGTTTGAAGTTAAGCACAAAGCTACACAATGGGTTATCTGTGCTCTGCACTCCACGGGTATCGAAACCGGGTTTCTAGTGTTGTAAGTCCGCAGACATACCACTGTACTACTGGGGGGTATGAACTCTAGAACAAAATAATTTTTCAACAGCAAACTCTGAACAATGATCTAACAAGCATTAAATATAAAACACTTCCAAGTTTAAGCTATACATTTGAAAGTGTTCAAAGTTTAATTATAATTATAAATGCATAAAAATCCTGGTTTTTCGCATTGTGTAATACAACATGTATGCGCATGTATATTCCTTACATTTATGGAAGTCTTTCGACGTTGTACATATTCATGAGATAAAATAATTAAGTGGATAAAACTTATTTTTAATTCTGTTACTTAATGTTATCTAACTAATTATCCTTACAATGTCGCATTTTAAAATATGAATCTATCTACGACACATTCGAAATCATTCCGCTAATATCATGTGAAATTTGACCAATCAGAAGCTAGAAACTTATTTTACACACGGAATTCGTTGTTTATTGATTTCAATGTAGATAGTATGTCTGAACGAGGTAATTATATCTGGCGAATGATGAACATAATTTTCTCTTTAATATTTCATGTATTCAAAAATATTAAATATCCTACATAAAGATCATAACTAATTCTTTGCCGCTACTGGTAAAGTACATACACCGTAAATCCTGTTTGATTGTAGTAAAGTTTTGTTATTGTGACGGTTCAATTTTTTTTTTAATCTTAGTCAATCAAATGTAATTTATTTGGAAGTCTTACCATCGATCCTGCTGGCTGGTACATTGCTGCAACTCAACCTTCACCTCCACACTAGCGACAAACGAGGGACTGTCTTCCGATTTGCTATTTTCCTATATTTATTACGTTTTACTTAGTTCTTGTAGACGTTTAAATGGGAACTGTCGAAAGTTTGACTAGTTTTTCTACTGTTTATATCATTTGGTTGGCCCGGCAGCGTCCAATCAGGAAACTCCTATCTTCCTGCTCATGCAGTGAGCCCATAATCAGCCGTGCGACATCGTTCTGTACTCCCAACCGCACACAGGAAAAGCATTAGGATGCGTCAAATCCTATTATCTAAGCCCCGAGTTTAGACAACGGATTGAAGACAAATATATGCAGTACAAAGAGGTCTTAATGGCAGTATTTACACGTAGTCTTATAGGCCGTGTTTTCAACTGTAGGGGTGGAGTGGACACTTGAAGTGGCTTGGAGGCCCGTGGTGAGCTACTTGTTTGTTCATTGGCTTGTTAGGGAAGGTCCACCCCACCTTGCTTAGGACACATGGGAAGACAAAAGCGATTCGATATAGATACAAAACCTTGTTTGTTCTCATTGATTGGTTTGACAGCCCACAGAAATGACCATAGTGTTAATACTGTACAACACTGACCAACCTGAGATTTGTATGAGGTACTTTTACGCTGATTTCACTCTGCATAATCCTCATTGTATTTCAAGTTCACACAGGTGTGAGGGATAAATATAGTATTAATGGCTTAGGTTGGGACACTATACTTAGCAACCATGTTGCTTATTTGTCATGCTTCCCTTGTTCTTATATAGTAGAAGATTTTCAGTTATTTATTGTATAGAATTCCTATTATTTTTAATATTAAGGCACCGACTCAAAAAGCTTTTATTTTTTATAATTCAATTTTTCGTTTAAATAGTTATACTTCACCTATAAAACAAAAGCTACTCCAAATGTTCATCAAAAAATTTCATCGAGCTGAATTCATATCAAATCACAAGAATTTAGCGTATCTCAAGTGATAAAACCAAAACATTACATATCATCACAGATGTCCACTGTTTGACACGTCTTAGTAGTTCCGAATATTACACGAAAATACGAAATATATTCTCAAACTACCATCTGAACTTAGGTATTTGCAAAAATCTCAGTATTACAAAAATATGTGTTAAATGTGATCACCGAGGAGCGTTCTCAATAAAATTTAATATATTTTTAAGTATATGAGTATGAGTTTAAATTTCTTCGTATTTTGAATGATGCTTTACAAAACAAATATAGGATTGAAACTTCAATTAAACATATAAGTAGTGGCATATATATATATATATCATTATTATCAATTATTATCCTACATGAGTTACAATTTACCTTTTTGATCTGTCAAAAAAAAAATATTTTGTGGCTGAAATAAAAAAAATAGGCCTAATAAAGTGTCCCGGTCAGGATGTCAGTGAGCGGTTTGATTTGGTAAGTTGTTCCAACTTTAAAAAGTAAAAATCTACTATTCCAAACAATATTTATTAATAGTTACGGTTTGAACGCCGAAATCTGTCGAAGCATGAGAGACCAAAAGGCCTGAAAGTGAAACTGCAGATAGATATTTACAAAATACCTGCAGTTTACGTGATTTTTATCAAACATTTTAAGCCAATTGATTTCTAATGTTTACTAACAATATGTTCTGACTTAGTTCTAAGAGCCCGGCATGGCCAGGTGGATAAGGCGCTCGACTCACAATCTGAGGGTCACGGGTTCGAATCCGCATACCA
>NW_013667355.1:107572-111690 GCF_000517525.1 Limulus polyphemus | reverse complement strand
CTTTGCAATACACTTAATTTCCACAGTCACACTATAACTTAAACAAACTCTTTAATTCACAACGAACGATTCACGCGCTTGACTCAATTGTCCGTCTCTATCTCTGTCTGCAATTCAATTCCATTGTTACCGTCACTTCTTGGCGGTCCTATATACAAGAATACTGCACATCTAGTAAACACTCGAACATTCACGAATCTTCGAGAATATCATGACGTGTTACTAGAGTCACGTGACTTCCGCTGTCATAACAATATTTTGCCTTCTGTAAGACTTATCTACCTAAGGAATGCTAAATTGTTAAACAGTATGAACAACAGAAATGTAACACCTATATGATTCACTGAGGGAAAGGTAAAACGAGGCCTAGTAGTTAGTATAGTATCAGAAATACTTATTTTTCATACTGTCTAAATAATGTTGCTCGATGATTCAACATCCTGTCTGTTTTGCAAGTGTGATGTCTGATTAAGATACTAGTCTGATCTAATGTATTGTTACTTTGTGTAACTCAACATTCTGCCTGTTTTGTAAGTGTGATGTCTGGTTAAGATACTAGTCTGATCTAATGTATTGTTACTTAGTATAACTCAACATCCTGCCTGTTTTGTAGGTTTGATGTCTGATTAAGATACTAGTCTGATCTAATGTATTGTTACTTAGTGTAACTCAACATTCTGCCTGTTTTGTAAGTGTGATGTCTGGTTAAGATACTAGTCTGATCTAATGTATTGTTACTTAGTATAACTCAACATCCTGCCTGTTTTGTAGGTTTGATGTCTGGTTAAGATACTAGTCTGAGCTAATGTATTGTTACTTAGTATAACTCAACATCCTGTCTGTTTTGTAGGTGTGATGTCTGGTTAAGATACTAGTCTGAGCTAATGTATTGTTACTTAGTATAACTCAACATCCTGTCTGTTTTGTAGGTGTGATGTCTGGTTAAGATACTAGTCTGAGCTAATGTATTGTTACTTAGTATAACTCAACATCCTGTCTATTCTGTAGGTTTAATGTCTGGTATGAAAATATACGTCTGTTCTAATGTACTATTACTTAATAATTCGACATCTAGTCTCCTCTGTAGGTTTGATTCCTGGTACTAAGATACCAATATGATCTAATCTATTTTGTAATTCAACATCCTATCTATATCTATTTTGTAAGTGTGGTGTCTGGTATTAAGCTACCAACGTGTTTTAAGGTAATGTTATTCGTTAACTCAACATTTTCTGTTAGAAAGTGAACACCTATAGTATATCACTGAATATTTTGATAAATATGGAATATCACTACAGATTTGGTGTTTGTTTTTCTAACCAGGGATAACTGCAGAATATGATTTATTTCAAAATACAGACGTTAAAAGCATAAGTCTTATAAATAAATATATTTTCGTAGAATAGTGATGTAATCTAGAATTTTAGTAACCTCTTAATTCCCATAATTCCTGATTCACTTCTCTGAATATAAGATAAGAACTTGTATTATTTAATTATTGAGATCTACATTTGTTTTTATAATATGTTTTTATTTAAAAAGTGCTTTTCAACAATTGTTTTAATTCTAGGATATGATAGCTTTAACTTCATTATAAAGCATAATATAAAACAAAAGTAAAGCCTACGTTAAAAGGATTATAATGTATATCCTTAGCAGTACCAGTGATCCAAGATATATTCTCCCAAGTGGATGCTATTAATGAACCCGCAGGTAGTTTGTAGTCTTATATCGGTTTTCGTATTCTATAGTAACTGTTTTACCAACTGCGCACGTTTATCACTGTAGTTCTTCCTTTAAAACTCATAAGTGTACGTACGTGGTTGGCAACACACACACACATGAAAAAAAACAACAAAAAAACAACTTCCTATTCGTCAATATTGCATTATGTAAAAAACGCAAAATGATGCTCGATGTTTGGTCATCAATATAAATGTTAATGTATTTCCCGAGCAGCATACTTGTTCACTTCGTTGCTACACGCGTGAAAGCGTGGGTGGGCCCTTCAGTAGAGTTATGATTGGCTTTTATAGATGGCTACGTTGCTAATTGCTGGCTAGACTCAACACGTGAGCATGTAAGCCTCTTCTTCCACATCAAACACGCAGTATCCACTCGACCCTAAAGACGTGTGAAAGCAAACAGGACATGACTCGTCCGCACACAAGGAGGAACACAAACGCGTTCCAGGCTTCATGAAGTGTTTGAGTTTATGGCTTTGTTGGGGACTGGCACCTGTTTCAACACTGGTCGTTTACCTTTCTGTTTCATGTATGCTGCTACTTGCACAGATCTTATATTTATTCTGAGAGACACAAAAAGAAGAAGAAAAAAAAAGAGCACGAGGTATCTTACGTGACAAATTTTCTAGAAAACTTTCATATGTTTAGAGTACCCTGAAGTACTAATAGCCTTCAGAAGGCCACTGTTTGATGTCAGACGAAAAACTGAAAGACGTAACCAAACTATCTAAATGTTGAATCGTTGTAGCAACTAAAGTTGAAAAAGCAGAAGAGTAAAGTATCCTAACATAGTAAGATTACCACACAGTTGACTTATCGTGACGTATAGTCATAACTATCCGGAAGCTATCATCGTATAAATAGCATGATATTATGTCACACTAACTTCTGTATCACTTTATACTACTAATTCTATATAGGAGATGGGGGGGGGGGGGTAAAATTTTTGGTTTATACTTATAATGCCCGTACAAAACATATCTTAATATTATGCTATAAAATCATACTAATAAGTGCACAAATGCCGTCATAAAACCTGGGTGTTATTTCTGCATCATAATGTTGCGTCAGCGAGGTCACATGACTAGTGTCACGCCACGTTTCTAGAACTATCTTGTTCCTTCGTGAATGCCCTAGCATTTACTAGATATATGTTTGTCTGGTATATATATAAGACGCTCACAACGTGACAACAATATGTGAAGGTAGTGAGTAATTGAACTGCAGTCAGGAAGTATTGTTCAACAACGAACGTTAACTTTTTTACAAACGTTTTGAGCGACTGTTGAAAATAAGTGTATCGGTAAAGTTATATTCAGAAAGAATAAACCAGTTTTATTAAGTAAGGACTTGTGTCGCTAAAGTTTCGTCGGAACGAAGTTACGGAAAATCAATTAACAAACGGAGACGTAACAAATTGGTGTCAGAGAGTGGGATAAAAAAAATGGAAACGAGAAGCAGCAAATCAAACTACAGCATAGGAGACTTGATGGCAGCAATACAAGAGCACGAAAAGAAACAACAAAAGAAACAAGAAGAGAAGAGATTACAACAGTTGTTGAAGAAAAAGAAAAGAAACAAGAATAACAAGAAATTAAACAAGAAGAGAGATTACAGCAGTTGTTGGAGGAAAAAGAAAAGAAACAAGAAGAGAAATTACAGCAGTTGTTAGAGGAAACAGAAAAGAAACAAGAAGAAAGATTACAGCAGTGGCAAGAAAACCTACAACAATGGCAGCTCGAACAGCAAAATAAACAAGAGAGATTACAACAGTTGTTGGAGGAGAAAGAAAATAAAAAAGAAGAACGAGAAAAGAAACAAGAAGAGAGACTACAGCAGTGGCAACTGGAACAAGAAAGGAAACAGGAAGAAAGTCTCCAACAGTTACAAGAAAGTCAGCAGCAACTACAGGAAAATCAACAACAATGGCAAGAGGTACAAATGGAAAACGTCAGTAAATTTAAAAGCGAATTAGATACGTTAAAGAAAGATTTGTTGTGTGTTACACAAGGAGGATACATTGACCATCGACTTAATCAGCCCCAGACAATGGCAAGCCCCTTACAGAGCCCGCAGTTAAACCCTAATGCAGACATGTTCAGTCCCGTTAGAAGTCACGTCCCAGATATGAATGCCAGTAATAGGAGTGATCCAGTGCGAAGGAAGCCACAGGAATTCGATGGGAAGGCACCATGGGAAGCATATAGAGCACAATTCGAGCTACTGGCAGAGATGAATGGATGAGCTTGAAGGGACAACCACTGGAAATACTTGTTCCAGTTGCCACTGCTGTAGTCTCTCTTCTTGTTTTTTTTCTCGTTCTTCTTGTTTATTTTCTTTCTCCTCCAAGAACTGTTGTAATCTCTCTTGTTT
>NW_013667355.1:99998-106720 GCF_000517525.1 Limulus polyphemus | reverse complement strand
GCTAAAGTTTCGTCGGAACGAAGTTACAGAAAATCAATTAACAAACGGAGACGTAACAATAACATTATGCTTTACGAATAGCAGTGCATAACTTATATAACAGAAATGAAGCATTGTGCTACATTAATAAATTTACAAAACTCGCCATAGAAACAAGTTATCGTAACACCAATGAATACACTAAGTCCAATTTCAGATCAGGGTTTCATATTATGGTTAAAACTGAACAGAAGTCATAATAAGAAGAGGTCATTGTGAACTGAGAAGTGTAGTGTTCTAATATCAAGTTACAATATATAAAAAGTAACCTTACAATAACCAAACAAGAGCAGGAATCATAACTGCACACCAGGTACATTAATGTCAAGATACTAACTTCCGTTATACAGTAACCACATTAACAGCAGTACTAATTAAGTTAGTCGCCTTAATACTGGTGTAGTATTAAAAACGCTAAGGGAGAGAGAGAGAGAGATTCTAAAACCCTTTACTTTATTAATTTTCTCTGTTTTACGAATTTGACACCAATTTCAGATTTCCCCCTTGCTATTTAAAGCCTTAGTGTTGACGAATGACGCACACGCACGCCGTCCTGCCGTCCACGTAAACCAACAATTTAAATACCCATGCACCTAGCTAGGGTATCTTTGTTAAAACTAAGAACTTCGTCCACTACTTTGTCGAATCCCACCCGCCCATATGATTCCTGATATTGGACAAAAGGCCTCGTTGGCATTATATAGCAAATATAGTGTATTTGACATATTGTTATACATTCTTCTTTACTTTCACCCATGAGTTCTTAGAATTCAGAGAACAACCATTTAGAAGGGATATCTAAGCACTTATGAGTGAAAGCAAAGAATAATATGTCAACCAAAAATAAAAAAGAGTAAGATTTTGTAGTGTGGTTGACTTATTATAATATATTCTCCTTTACTTTCACTCATAAGTTCTTAGAATTCAGAGAACAACCATTTAGAAGGGATATCTAAGAACTTATGAGTGAAAGCAAAGAATAATATGTCAACCAAAAATTAAAAAAGAGTAAGATTTTGTAGCGTGGTTGACTTATTATAATATATTCTCCTTTACTTTCACTCATAAGTTCTTAGAATTCAGAGAACAACCATTTAGAAGGGATATCTAAGCACTTATGAGTGAAAGCAAAGAATAATATGTCAACCAAAAATAAAAAAGAGTAAGATTTTGTAGTGTGGTTGAGTTATTATAATATATTCTTCTTTGCTTTCACTCATAAGTTCTTAGAATTACTATTGTAATCTTCTCTCGATGACGCTGTGGTTGTTTGACCTGCTCCGTGGAGAAGAAGACTACTTTGCTGGTTGGCCAGTTGTTGTGAATAATAGTAAAATTAATTTAAATAAAATAATAATAACCAGAAATAAATAAATAATCAGCGTTTAAAAATGAAAAAAAAATGAAATAAATGATGTTGTGTTATTAATTCTTACCCTAAAACTTTAATTTGTAAATGAGTTATGTATATACATATATAGCGCTATTAACTACTACTCTGTCTTTCGTATCCCGGCCGGTCTGATGAGTCCTGGTATTAGACAAAGGGCCTCGTCGGCACTTGATATGGCAGATGTAGAGTGGCTGGCGTATTATAACATATTATTCTTTGCTTCCACCTGTGATTCCTTACAATTGTATTTAATAATGCTAAAAATGTCATCATAGAATAAGGGTATATGTCATACTAAAAGTGGTACGGTATTAAATTTTATAGTGCTGGATCTCTGCCAAAATTGGTGACACGCGTGACGTTAGCAATCATGGTAAAGATCTCATATTCTAAGCGTACTTTCCATTTGTGCGAATTCATTTTAAATAAATCAAATTATGCATTACTAATTACTTGAGACTACTTACATTAACACTAAGTCGACTACACGTATATTTCCGTAATAAAAGATGCAACTCAATTTCCTTTAAATTAGGCAGTAAGGAAAAACAACAACTACTAGATATCATATAAAAACCATTAAATATTAAAACAAGTTTAAAAAACGCATATCTTATTATATTTCTAACTGCACTGCAATATTAAGAACTTTGACTTTTATAATGCTTGCACACCTCGTACTCTGTCTAAGAATAGCTAAAGAAAGCGACCTTTGTTGTAAATTATGTAAATAATAAGCATTTTTAAAATGCGTACGTTTTAAACACAGAGTATTATCGTAAAACGTATTTTGTTTAAGTGTTTTAATAACGTATTCACGTGTCTTAATAACCACTTGTAGTATGACAAACATTTCACCATTTTAATGTTCTGACACCTACTCTTGAGCCAGAACGTTCGGACGGAGCCTTACTCCAGCTCCTGAGGGAGAGGGATAGTATGTATGCTGGGTGGTCTGAGAGGGTTCTACCAGAGGACAAACACGGGGAATCAAAAGCACTAAGAGTGTTCTCTGACACTCTGAGAGTTTGGTTAGGAAATACATTTAATTTCAAGTGTAAACTGAATAATTTATTTTTTTATTCACATTTTTAGTTTTTGAAATGTCGGGACTCCAATGTCACTACGCCCCTGCATATTAGTAACGCTGAAAGAAAAGCCAACATATTGCAATAATAATTTCATGTCATTCTATCAACGCTAAGAAAGCCACTAGAAGACAAGGGTATCATGTTATACTCGTAATGTTAACGAAGTCACCACACAATATGCCATAATAAAAACCTTTAAAAAAGTCCCTACTTATATATATAGTGTTATACTGATGACGATAAAAAAGTATAGCATAATATAATAAGGGTACATGCCATGCTAATAATAATAAAAAAGTCATTATATATACCATGAGGGTATTATGTAATAGTAATGACTCCTAAGACATTCATCGTGAAATAAAGATATATCACGCTAGTAACTCTAAGAAAATCACCGTACAGTAAGGTTATCGTGTCATACTAAGAAGTGTAGATATTCACCTTAATATAGGTCATCGCGTATTATTAAAAGTCTCTCGATAACGTCAGCGATAAGTTTACGGAGTTACAAATATAAAATTCGAGGTTCGATTCCCCGCAATGGACAGGGCGCAGATAACCCCTTCTTGAGCTCTTCGCTAAAAAAAACATTAAACAAAAACTTATGTAAAGAATTAAGCTGTAAGTTATAGTATTAATGCAATATGTTATACTAATAAATATACATGAGTTAACACAATGTAAGAGTGTTTTGACAAATCAACGATTAATCAGAAATATATTAAAATCAGGGTAGCAGAATACATTTAAAAGGAATAGTAAGCCGCATTCCATTAGTATGTTATGAAATGCAAAAACCATAAAACATAATAAGGACATCAGATCGAGCACGATCGATGTCGGACAATAAAACGTAATAAGACCATCAGATCGAGCACGATCGATCGGGCAATAATACGTAATAAGGACATCAGATCGAGCACGATCGATGTCGGACAATAAAACGTAATAAGACCATCAGATCGAGCACGATTGATGTCGGACGATAATAGGTAATAAGGCCATCAGATCAAGCAGGATCGATAGGACAATAATACGTAATAAGGCCATCAGATCGAGCACAATCAATCGGACAGTAATACGTAATAAGGCCATTAGATCGAGCAGGATCGATAGGACAATAATACGTAATAAGGCCATCAGATCGAGCACGATCGATTGAACAATAATATGTAATAAGTCCATCAGATCGAGCACGATTGATGTTGGAAAAAGTAATTCTAAAGTGGCAGCACGGAACCTGGAATATCACTCATATAAAATATGTTAAATCTTCATTACTACAGTAATTGTACAAACACCGTTATAGTATAAAACCGTGCTATGCAAAACCCTGAACAGACACCATCATTAGGCCAGGGTTATATTATTAACAATTAAATATGTGTATCAAGAGATACTATAACATATCTTTATAAAATAATCATATCAGTAGAGTACTGTTCATACCGATAATTATACAAAAAAAAATATATAGAAATAATCAAAAACTAAACTGAAACCATTAAAAAGATCAGGGCTATGTTACTATTAGTAATGCGATTTTGACATACAAATATTCATGCATTAATCATGGTAAGATCGGAGTATCGTACCATAAGAATAATTTATTACTGCTACTGTGACATCAAATCAGCATGGAGGAATAATAACTAAAATGAGGACAAAGCGAACTAAATATTTAAAAAATGGTCACTTTACGATAACAACAAAGCATTGTGTCCTCTTAGTAACTGCACAATAGCCATCTACAAAACCCACCCGTGTCAAGTTAGCATAGAACCTTAATTATGATATTGGAGCAATTACTATATCAGTGTAATAAATCTACAGGAACTATCATTCGCCCAAGACATGGTGTTATAATTGCCATAAAGATAATGAACAAAATTAATCACAAATTCAAATCATTATCCGTATAAATAACTGAGCAGAACCCACCATGATTTCTTGTCAATAAGTCATATAAATAACTCAAAAGAAACCATTAAGCTATATAAATAATTGAACAGACTTTATTACCTTCAGATTATTGTGCAATACAATTAACTGAACACAAGCAGAGACATAGGAATAGGGAGGAAGCACCATTTCGCTCCACCCAAGCAAATGTCCATAGGTTAATAACTTCCTCAACTAGAATAGTTTTTTGGTTCAAACTAGTGATTCCCAAAAAGAGGATTAAAATGACTTTCGTAGTTTGAGATAGAGATCAAAACATAACAAAAGGGGTAAAGAATAGAAGGTCATGTGAGTTGGTTATTAAATTTCTCGTTTTTACGTTAAGTTCGCTTGTATTTAGTCCCTGGTTTCTATAATATCTTGCCCCACCCCCTCTCACCATTTCATTAAACTAGTCTTTAAGTTGCAGCTCCAACTGTAAAACTTTTCTTCTGTTTTCCGTTGGCGCACTTCTGATAAGCTAGATTCACTTCCAACTTTGCTCAGCTACCACCACCCGACACCAATTTTAATAACGACGCCTATGAGAAGTCATTGTACATTCGAATCATCGTGTCACGCAAATAAACGACTAGAAATCATCGTACATTCAAGTCCCTGTGTCACACAAAAATCTGACTAGAAGTTATCATACATTCAAGCCATTGTGTCGCACAAATAACTGACTAGAAGTCATTATACATTCAACTCATCGTATCACACAAATAACTGACTAGAAGCCATCATACGTTCTGGCCATTGTGCTATCCAACTACGTAAATAGAATCATCGTAATATAAAGGTGTTATACAAATAACTTAACACAAGTAATTAAAAAGCCTATGTAAAATAAACTAACCGAACAAGAACCAAGACTGGATAAAATGTTACCTTACTAATAAATGAATGGAAGATATTACAAGGTCAGGTATGGTGAAACATCAACAATCTTATGTTATAAAATAATATATTATGGCTTTTAACTTACGTAAAGAATCCACCACATAAATATGTTGCAATGACTGCAAAAAATACATCATGGGATATGGCACTGTGTTTGAATAATATTCGTACAAAAAGCGGGTATTATATCGTATCAAACTAAAATCTTTTATAATAATTTTCATGAGATCACGTGTCTTGTTACACTATAATAGTGTTAAATTGTTTATAAATTTTACTGGTCTCTCGTTAAACTCTAGTTACTACAGTATCTGTATAGTTTAACAAAAAATAATTATTATATAGGAATATATACATAGAATGATATATGGCTTTATAAAGTTCCGATGGATTTAAAGAGAAAATATTCAAAGTATTAAAGGATCTCAACAGATATTCAGCGTTCCATGAATAAACTAAGCTAAAGAAAATATCAGGATGAAAAACTTTTTTTTTTTTTGTATTCAAACAGAAATTCCCCGTTAAACATTGCCAACACTGGAATATCGATTCCGATTAGTTACACTCTCTCCAGTCTTAATCGGCTTAAAGGTTGACTCAAATCGTCTTTATGTGTTGCATGCTGAAGAGTTTAGAAAGCAATTTTGTTTAAATCCGATTACTCCCCCATTTTTACGTACAGGCATCATTTTTCAATCGGATTCAAACTTTTTCTAACATTTACAGACCTAGAAGCCTGCCCCTAAACTTTAAGCAATAGCAATCGCCGTCTTAAATTCGATGTATTGTAATTCATCTTATCGATAAGTGCTGTAAAATCCTTGGTATATATCGCATATACAGTCTTTTTTTATGCTTATAATATATATATATATTCCTATATACATATACATAGTAAAAGTAGTGTAGACGCTGTCAAAGCACTCAACTGGTTCCAATTTTTTCTGACGAAACACTTCTCAAACCTATAAAACCACTAAGACAAACAGATAAATTTAAAATGTATGTTGAGCTGACTTCTCTAAAGAGTTCTGTGCACATTTAACCATTTAACTCATCCATACAAACAGTGACGTCAACAAATGATTCTGCTAGAAGAGATGAATTTATCATTTTGAATTTCCTCAAGATCATCCCAAGAAGCTGAACAAGATGTCAATGTAACTAATATAGATACTCTAAAATTCGTCAACAAGACACTAAACAGACTTGAAACAAAAATTGTGTTAATTATCAAAACGCTATTTCTGATGGTAACATCGAACCATTCCAATATTTTTCACGTTGAAGCTGCGCGGTTTCTGACAAGAAACAAAAACTCCCGCTTCAATAAAAAAAAAAAAAAAAAAAAA
>NW_013667355.1:93443-99306 GCF_000517525.1 Limulus polyphemus | reverse complement strand
CGTGAAGGAACAAGATAGTTCTAGAAACTAGAGGGCGTGAGAATAGTCACGTGATCTCGATGACGCAACAGTATTTTGAAACCTTACCATAGATCAACATAAATCTATCAGGTGTTGTTATTCTTTGATAACTATTTTCTGATTTTATGGTATTTGCAAAAAACAAACAAAAACTTGTAACATACTAGTTTAATAACATAATTATTTAGAATAACAAATCATTCGTATTCATGCACAATGAGTCGGTTTTGTGCTCCATGTGGGAGGTAAACGCTTTCCAATTAATATATATATATATTGAATTCTTTAAAAGCTGCCCCCAGTGGCACAGCGGTATGTCTGCAGACTTACAACGTTAGAAACGGGGTTTCGATACCCGTGGTGAGCAGAGCACAGATAGCCCATTGTGTAGCTTTGTGCTTAATTACAAACAAACAAACTTTAAAAGCTTTTGCGGCAAACATTGTTAAGTTAATTCTTCATAAATGTTTACGCTTACTAAGCTTCATCCCCCGTAGATCAGTCTTGCAGATTTAGTTTTTGTTTTTTCATAAAATATCAATTTTAATTTTAGTTTATTTAATTTTCTGATAGAACAGTAAGCAAGCATATTAAAGTAAATCCTATTGCCAATTTATTTTTCATTTTTATTTTAAGCATAAGTTTGAACAGGCGATTCGCTACATCTGAGATTTGAATTTGATTGCAACCGAATCAAGGCTTGTTCTAAATTTAATAAATATTTGGTAGATGCTGAGAATACTTTGAAGATCTTGCCTCAAAGGCTCGCAGACTCGTAAATTAAAACCGAAGATCTGAACAAAAGTCTAAAGAACGTGTTAAAAATAAAAGGGAAACCACAGAAAATTGAAAAGTAACAATAGGATTGAAAGCAATAAACTTTAAAAAATTATGAAATTATAAAACCAAGAAGAAACTTTTAGAGGCTTTGGAAGAGTAAGACAGGAAAGCTAAATGATTTGAAATTTAAGGCTAAATTAGTGCTGTGTTTGTTAAGACCACTGTAATCCATGAAAATTGACACTTTTTTGTTTTTGGTGCTTTGAATAGCAGATTCATAACTTTTCAAGATGCTAAGGTTACCGTTGCGGATGTAATATTACCATAATACAAGATGTTAACTATGGAAATAACACTGCTGCGCATGGGAGGCTAATTAAAACATAATAGACCATTGTGTTTAACACTCACATTACTTGATTCTTTATCAGCCATTACACAAGAAATTCAGCCAAGGATTACTCCAATCAGCGTAACTATGTTTGTTAGAGCAACGGCTTTTCTGTAAACGAAGGTACTATCTCAACATACCGAGGTTCCTTATACGAATTTGATCATGCACATCTGGAGCACAAGAATCTTGAGACCAAATCTACTTTCCTAACTCATGTGTGAAGAAACCCACAGAATAATAGAAAACAAAATTACAAAATATCTAAATCTCAGTTCAATGTAAGAACAATCAGAAATACACAGAAATGCAGTTGTATTATCAGACGTTCGTGTGAGCTGTTTTGGAATGACTCGAAAGAAGCATTAACAACAACAAAAAAAGGTGTCAAGAATCTAGCTCAGGAGAAAATTGAGAACAAAATGAGAAAATTATAACGCTCCCACGGCTGAAAGGGCGAGCATGTTCAGTGACAAGGATTCGAATCCGCGACCCGCGGATTGTACGTCGAGCACCCTAATTACCAGGCTTCAGCGTTAAGTCAGTGGGCTTATGACGCTAAAAATCGAATTACGATACCCGCAGTGGGCATTCTATAGATAGCTTTGTGCATTGCAACAAACAAACAAATTAGTCCATTAATAATGAAAATGCGTCATAATAAAGTTATGGCGACGTTTGCCGACATCTAACCCGAATACTTCAGTCGTTATATTTCGCTTATTTCCAATCACTGTATTAATGTTTGAATACATCAAGTGTGAAAACGCGTCGAAAGAAACCAAGTAACCTCAATGCATGGTGGATAAAACCAAGGAAAAACGAAGGTGAATTTTCATCTTTTCATTAGGGTCCGATATTCGCGTCGTTTAGGAGGCCCTTGGGCTGACTAGAATAACAAAAACGAAAAGAAAATAACTGGCTCAACGAATTTTAAGCATTTTTTTTCCTGTTCTACCTTGTCATCAAACGGACATTTCTTTACTATTTTCCTAAAACCATGGTTGTATTTTCGCCTTGCGAAAGTATCTTATTTACTTCAATCTTCCAAATGGAGTCTCTAATATAATCATTATTGCAAATCCCTATGACGTCTGAAATGAAAAGGAGGTCCCTGGAGTATGTGAATGACAGGATCGATCCAAACGAAGTGTGACGAATATTAACATTTCATCACAATGGAGAAATACCTTACCTTTTGGTCCGTATTAATACCACCCCACCCCCACCCCCCACCCCCAGTGGCATAGCTATATGTTTGCGGACTTACAACGTTAGAACACAGATAGCCCATTGTGCAGCTTTGTGCTTAACTTCAAACAAACAAACCGTATTAAAATAGCAATCTCAAGTCAAGTTATTTTATCTGGACTAATATAAAATTTATGTACAATTCAAGAGTGATGTAATCAAAGAGCTGTTACTTTCAATTAAATAATTTTGTTTAATCTTGCATATAAATATTTGGAATTGTGTCTTTCTTCAAAAAAAATTTGGAATTTAGAATTGGTAAAATGGAATTAACATATATATATACATGTTCTTGGAGTGGACTAGTTAAATCTGAAAAGGATTTATTAAAATCCTTGGAGGACCAGTTAGAATTTTTGTGAAGGATCGGTTAGAAATTTTGTGAATTTCAGACCGTGCTTCCCATATCCTATTGGTAAGAAAAAGAAATTATCTTTGTTGTTTAGTGTGGATTTACTAGCATTGTCTGCTTAGCTTTGAAATTAAACCCATATTTTAATTTAATTTTTATTACAATTGAATAGCTTCGTCAACATCCTTTTGTAAACAATAATACCGAAAATCGACAACGAATATCGCATTACGTAAAATCTACAGTTCTAAAGTTTTTATTGCATACTTCTTGTCACAGAGGTCAATTAACATGTTCCCCTCTCCCTATCAGGTGTATTCAAGCCCTCACAAATGAATCGTAGTGAGGCAGAGAACGTTGAGTTTTTCCAATTAGCTGTCCTATTGGCTGGGCTTCGTATTCTTGATAACGTGCAAACCAAGACGGAGATTTTCTAGTGAGCACAGTAAAACAATACAGTAAAAAAGAAACACGGTTCGAAGATAATGAAGCAGGAAAACAAAAGTTTCTTTTCTCACTTTCAGATTTATTGACCGACCTACATTAAATATAATTGTTTAAAACTAAAAGTAAATATTCTTGCTGAAATGTAGAAGTTTTATGAATCGGAACGTTTTAGAAATTTCTTGATGCGATAACGATGTAATGATAACCAACCTGTCTTTTCAAAATTTGTCCAATTTAGTGCTATTTAAAATTAAAATAAGTTGTACAATTAACATAATTTAGCGCCTTTAACAATGCAACTTAATACTACTGATTTTACGGCGAAAGTGTCCCTTGTTTCGTAATGTACGTCATTAACGAAACGTTCCCAGCCTAAGAACCATTTAGATAGATGCGTCAGACTGTGATTACACTGCTGACCAACAGGGGTGTAAGAAGCAAAAGCTCACTGGCACTTATACTATAAGCAAGCACAAGTATGTACACTTGCAGATTACACATTTAATTTATTATGCATTGTTAAAGTGATTCATACATAATACTATAAGTATATATATATTTACCTAGAAACAATTTTTGAAGTGCAAGTTAAAGTTAAAAAAGCCCTACAGTTACTGTGACAAAATGTTGGTCCGGCTGCTGCCCGGTCTGTTGACCCAACTCCGGCGTACATGAACTTAAGAATTTCACATCAGCAGCAAGGAAGTTGTAATTGTCCAATTATAACTACCTCGGTTAGCAAGTTCCTAAAGAAATTGAATATTCTGCATGGTGGAATTTGTTTTACTTAGAAGTTAGAGTAAGTTCATCCCTAATCGTTATTTTAACACTCATGATGAGTGTTCTATGCTATGCATCTCTCTCGTCCTAAGCATAGTTTCAGAGTGATAACTAAATTGTCGTATGAAGATAAAAAATTCAAACACATAAATAAAATGGTAAAAATATTAAGTTATAAGAATATTTAAAGTAAGTTATATAATATTACGAAGCCCGGATAGCTCAGTCGGTAGAGCGTTAGGCTTTTAACCTAACGGTCCAGGGTTCGAGTCCCTGTTCGGGCGAACGTAATTTTTTACATTAATGTATAAACTTTTAAAACTTAAAAAACGTGTCCATTTTCCATTATTATTTGTTTTACAACCTACAAGTTATTAAATCCACTCTATTAACTACCAAACGTAAATTTTAATATTATTTATAACTGAGCCGAGCTTTTTCAAACTTGTCACGAAGTGATTAAAATTGTACAATTCTCCTTTCATCTTGTTTAATTACTATGTGTTCTGGAACTTAGAATACAAAATAAGTTAATGTTATAACATCATTCATAAATTTTGTACTTTGTAACATTTTGTTAAAATAAGTTTTTTTTTTATTACCATAGAAATAAATATATTTAATTATTTTAATGTAGTTAGTAAATTGTTAACTGGTGATTCTTAATTTTCAGGCCTCAAGATATCATTCTTATCTAAGCCTAACGTACGTTAGACCAGTTATTGTTCTAAGTACTTCATTCATGTTTATCTTCAGTTTTTCACCTGCAATTTATCTTAATATTCAAGTTGAATAAAGAAGGCAAAAAACTATAAATGTTTATAAATTATTTATGGTGGTTACCTTTTTATAGCCAATTATAGTTTACTTGTTTTTTACAGTTTTGTATGTATGTTAGTAATCGATTCGTTTTTCGGAAAACGTAATTCAATAATAAAGTAAAACACGAACGTAATTATATGAAGCATTTATTAAAGTTTCGGAATATTCGAAATTTCATCTTCAGTAATCTTGAAGTACAAAACAAACATATTGGTAATTACACCAGAAATATGATATTATTTGTAACAAATAAAAAGTAAACAAACAGAATACGAAAAAGTAGAACAAGAGAAGATGAAAATATGTAGCGCAAATGAAACAGTTAAATAGAGACGTGACTGATTATGTCGCTGTCAAAGTACGAGAATGTCGAGTAAATCCAAACTTGTCTCGAATTATTACGCCGTCAAGAAATTAATGTCGCGTTTTGGAACACTTTCATTACCCCCCCCCCAAAAAAAAAACGTACATCACGTATAATAGTTAAACGAACCGCCTAAACGTCAATATAATGCGTAAGGTTTAGTTACTTTAATCCCATTTAATGTCCTTTCTATTTACTAATAGGGCTACTTCCTTTATCCTTGTTTCCAATGGCTGGAGTCGCCCCCAGTCGAGAAGAACTAACTGTGTAAACTTTTCCTTGTGTTTTATCCCGGTAACATGACATTTTAGGAATTTTAGTGTCAAACAATTAACTGCACAAAAAAATAATAATAAAAAACAAAAAAAATAAAAATAATATATATATATATATATATATATAATAATATAAAAAAAAGTATATGTAACTACTAACTTCTTGTTAAATGGCAGTATATATTTCAACTAAATCAGGTCAGGGAATTTGGGGGCATATCATTTGCTGATGGCGCCCCCATAACTCGCAAAAAAAAACAAAAAACTTTAATCCCTTATAGCAGTGGTTCCCAACCTGTGGTCTCTGGACCCCTGGAGGTCCGCGAAGATAATACTGTTACGTCTCCGTTCGTTCGTTAATTTTCCGTAAATTCGTTCCG
>NW_013667355.1:68498-93422 GCF_000517525.1 Limulus polyphemus | reverse complement strand
CACGTCTCACGTGGCCAACAATATTTTGTCCGCATACATTCAATTACTCATTACCTGACTGCAATTCAATTACTCATTACCCTCGTCACGTTGTGACCATCTTATACATACCAGACTACCCCCAATCTGTCTCCTGACAATTCACGAAGGAACAGAATATTTCTAGAAGGAGGTGGCGTGATACTTGTCACGTGACCTCGCTGACGCAACAATATCATCTCTTTAAACAAGTAAGTTTTTTAATTCTGCTGTTCTTTTAATTGCACACTCAGTTATATATGTCTTTTATTTGATAGTGAAAAATGGAAAAACAAGTTAATTATTAGTAAGAAAAATAGTTTGTTGGGTAGATGGAATCTTTCAAAAACATGGGGGTCCTTGGTAGTGAAAAGGTTGGGAACCGCTGCCTTATAGTGATGGCAATCAACGAGACACGCATTTGGCATGTAATGCTGTTTTAATATAAGAAACAACGCCTCTGTAGCCACAAAGAAGTTTATGGAAATGTTTTGAACGTTCGAAAGTGTCAACGATGGTTCAGCAAATTTCGTTCAGGTGAGTTTAGCCTTAAGAACTGTGATGGCAGGGGCCGACATGTTGGAATTGATATTGATGCTCTGGAGACGCTTGTTGAGTCTAACCCAAGGCAACACACACTCGTGAAATTGTATTTCTCTCGTTTGTTTTCGTTTTGTTTTTGAATTTCGCGCAAAGCTACACGAGGGCTATCTGCGCTAGCCGTCCCTAATTTAGCAGTGTAAGACTAGAGGGAAGGCAGCTAGTCATCACCACCCACCGCCAACTCTTGGGCTACTCTTTTACCAATGAATAGTGGGATTGACCGACACATTATAACGCTTCCACGGCTGAAAGGGCGAGCATGTTTGGTGGGTTGGAGATTCAAACCCGCGACCCGCAGATTGCGAGTCGAGCACCCTAACCACCTGGCCATGCCGGGCCTATTTCTCTCGTAAAACAATACGTACACATCTAAGGAATATGGGAAAACACTATAAAGAAGGTGTTTGGGTGCCTCACAAACTCTCAGATGACCATTGTTTCTAATGTGTGAATGCTGCTTCGTCTTTCTGGCGCGTAATGAGCGTGAAATATTTTTGGACAGAATTTTCACCAGTGATGAAAAATGGATTCTCTCTGCGAATACTAAACGCCAAAAAACAATGGCTCGGTCCTTGACAAAAAACACTTGTGACCCCAAAACCTGGACTCCATTCGCAGAAAGTGATACTTTGCATCTGGTGGGACATCAAAGGAGTAATTAATTTCGAACGCCTTAAACCAAAGAGAACTGTCAATGCAGAGATATATAGTCAGCAACTGGAACGTTTAAATCAAATCCTTCATCAGAAACGCTCTTCACTCGTCAATCAGAAAGGTGTTCTTCTTCTCCACGACAATGCACGTCCAAATGTGGCACGTTTGACGCAACACAAGATTATTGAGTCGGGTTGGGAAGTTCTCCTCTACCCACCATATTCTCCAGATATGGCACCATCTTTTGCGTTCGCTGCAACACCACCGTAATGGGAAAACATATGCAAATGTGAAAGGTGTCAAAGAGGACATCGACATATTTTTTGCTTCAAAGCCAAGTGATTTCTTTAATCATGGCATTAACAACCTGATTGTAAGATAAGAATGGAGACTATTTCATCTAATAAATGTTTTGTTTTGATATACAAGTTGTTCGGGTTTTTTCATTTAAAAAAAAAAACGATATTAATTTCTTGACCACCTAATACAAGGACAGCATGTGGAACTCATTTTGTAAAATTTTTTGAAGTGTCTATGGTTCCAGACTTTTCTGACACCTTTTTTTTTATTACGTCCACTACATAGCTAGTGAAAAATTAATTTAGAAATAACACCATGAAAATTGTCTGATAAATCTGGAACACATACCTTTCATTTGTTTTTATGTGGCTTAATGAAAACTTGACGTTGAAGCATTATTCAAACGTGTAGTTACAAATTATTTGCTAATCTAGATAAAAATCTAGGAAAATCAATTACGAAGATGCTTAAGCTCATTATTTGTTCGTTTGCCGAATTTTGCGCATAGCTGATTGACAGCTATTTGCGCTAGTCGTCTCTAATTCTTAAATGATAGATTAGAGGGAATGCAGCTAGGCAACATCACCCACTGTCAACTCTTGATATTCTTTACCAACCAATATGGGTTTAACCATCACATTATAACGCCTCTACGGCTGAAAGAGGAAACATGTTCTGTGACGGATTTCGATCAGACCTGGAGATTACGAATCGAGCGCCCTAACCACCAGGACTATGCTCGTTATAGTAATATTGTGTTATTGTTTTTTCAAACGCAGTCCTATACACAAAACAAAACATTATATTGTTATTAGAGAAAAATTTCTGTACAAAACATTATGTCTTTTGAAGTGTTTGATTCTTTTAGCGCAAAACTACACAACGTACTATCTACGCACTGTTCACTGTGGGGAATTAAACCTAGAATTTCAGTTTTGTAAGTCCGTAATCTTACTGCTGGCCCTTCAAATGATTTCTCTGAAGTACAGATTATCAACAGTCTACATCAGCAGATGCTAAAACACACCCACACACATAGATACTTGTAGAGCATTTTACTAATAGTCAGGACGAGTACGACGTCTAGCGTCACTGTAGGAAATTATTAAGTTTCGCGTTAACGTTCACTAACATCCGCCATATTTAACTCTAGTTTGTTCGTTTGCTTGAACCCAAACGAACAGCAATGTCTGAAAATACAGAGAGTGTTATTTTGCGTATTATAAAAGATGGTAAAGAAATGCTGGTCACTGTACCCGGAACTCGTTCGGTGGTCGGTGAACGAAGTAAGTTACACATGTTTCTCATGCGTTTCTCGATGATTTAGTATATTAATGTGTGAAAATCCCTGGCGCTAGTGTAGAAACACGGGTAGCCAGACTAAGCCAGTGAACACCCGTATAGCCATAAGTACAAAGGATGTAATGAAACCCTGGGCGTGTAACAGTTAGTAACAACTACAACAAAAAATACGAATTCGTGAAATTTTCAAAAGAAAGTGACCGTGCAAAATGTATTATCGTTGAAAAAATCAAAAACCAACTTGAGTTATGAATGAATTGAATGATTTTGTTCATATAAATTATAATAAATAAGTCTTATAAATAAATTTAAAAAATACAATTAACTATTATCATTAATGTTATTACTGAAAGGTTACTCTAATAATTTATTATTACTAGTACTAGTAATTTGTAGCTCTAGTAGTAGTACCAGTATTATCAAATGATATGCGTTGTAAAACTATTATTACTATTAGCTAAATTAGTACGTACTACTTAGTTCATACGCGTTTCAATCAGGATCACTGGAAATAGGGTGTGAACTATAAACTCGGTATGTAAAAATAACTTATTAATACGAGAAGTAGTATCACAAGTAAGTTTGCATTTTAAATCGTACTAATAACTGTTTGTATGTATTGAATTTAAAATTACAAATAAGTGGTGTATAAATACATGTTTTACTTCCTCAGTTTGTTTTTTTATGTGTATGTTATGACTGAATACAACATTTAACATAGGCTTATCCATACTAATTAGTTTGCCTAATTGCTTTAATTTGTACTGGTGTAATCAAATTAGTCTTTATATTCATAAACTATGTGGTGATGGTGGGGGAGTATAATAGTTTAACTTGAAAGGCAAGTTAAACTTTTATTAAAGGTTTGAATAAATATTAAGAATAAGACCTTTTAATTCAGATGATAAACTTTACCAACAGTGTTGTTTTGTTATTATTAACGTTTGTGATGGTAATGATTGAGATGTCAAAAATTCCATGACCTGGCAGTTCAGTTGGTAGAGCAATTAAACAGTAACCAAGGTTCAAATCCTGACTAGAGTAGCTGCTTTTCATTCTGATCACTTATATATGGGAAGGTTTATTGTAGTTATATATGTAATGTTTTCAATCACATTATTGTCAGGTGAACAAAATGAGGCAGCAGTTCTAACCCATCATGAAACTGTGCCAGTAAGTGAAGAAGTGAGTGTAGTTACCCAAGAATGCCAACCAGGAACCTCTATGTCAGAATCTTTACAGACATCTCCAGATTCATTTGAAAGCAGTATTAGATATGAATGGAGTGATATTGAAACTCGACGTTTAATTGATTTAATTTCAGAAAGGTATGAAAGGCTAAAAAATGCAAGAAACAAAAAAAGAGTGTGGAAAGAAATTTCTGATACCTTAAATAAAGACAAACTAAGTGAACCCTATGTAACAATTGACAAATGCATTGAAAAATGGAAAGCTTTAAAAAAGGGTTTTCGAAATCATATTAGAACTCCAAAGAAAGTTGGAGACCCCCGTAAGTTTGCTTATGCAGATTGTATGCACAGGTTAATGGGTCAAGACTTGTCTGTCATGTCACTAGTAACTGTTGATGGAGAAGGAAATAATGTTACAGTAGAAAATCCTTCATTACCAAACCATCAACAAGATGAAGAAGATTCTTCACCTCCTCCTGCAAAACAAATGAAACTGATGAGTGAAAAAAAATACCAAAGGCAGTTTATCACAGACTTAAAACGAGTTTTGCAAGAACGGGATGAACGACTGATGAATTTCATATCAACACTTCATAAAGAGAACACTGCACTTTTGAATAAGCTTATTGACAAGTTGTAATAATTTGTACATGAATTAAGTATGTATATCAGGCTAACTCACTGTTAATAAACAACTGATGTAATTTTTAAATACGTGAGTTAACCAAGCAAACCTTATAAACAGTTCTATTGTACAGTTACAAAATATTTTTTCTTCTGTATTATTACTTTAAAATGATAAAAAAAGGAATTATCTATATGATTAAGATTTCTACTAGTATTTTCTGTAAGTATGAAGTAAAACTTTTGTGTTCTTATAACATGCTAGTAGTTTAGTTATTGTTTAATCCCAGGTAGTACATGCATGTATGAATTTTTTATTTTTTTTGCAAAAATTGTAAGTCATGAAAACACTTAAGGTATTCTGGGGCATGTTCACTACTTTCTTGAAAATTATTGATACTGAAATAAACTAATTTTCTCCCTTAACAAAAAAAATGTTAATTTAAATATCTGAGATCCACCAATGCCTTTGAAAATATTGCCTAAGAATGGTACACAATTCTTAAACACTGCTGGAGGTTTTCTTTAGATGTATATTTTACCATGATTTTGTTAAATTTAAATAAAATCATAATTTTTTATTATAAACAATAAGTGATTGGAAAGAGGTTTTTTGAAAACCAACACATAATTTTTAATAAATCATTAAAACTGCAAGTAATGATATATTTCCAATTCCTAAACTTTAGGAATAAACTTTTCAAACAAAATATAATCCATTATTAGTTTATTACAGGGTAATTTTGAAAGAAAAAAAAAACAAGAGGAAAGTCAAAGCCCCCAGTGACTCAGCAGTAATTCCAAGACATAACATTAAAAACTGGATTTCAATACCAATGGCAGGCACAGCATAGATGGCCCATTGTGTAGTTTTGTGATTAACAACAAACAAACAAAAGTATTTTCACAAGCATGTTAGTCTTGAAATGAAACGGCTAAACTAAGTCACCTTAAATTACTAGTTAAACATCTTATAGCAATAGAGAGAGATGAACATTTTCAATAAAACAATAATAAAAAAACTATTATTTGAATTGATTCCTTACCTTAATGGTTAACTGTAACATTAAATTTTCTCATTTATTAATATAACCTGCTAAATAATAATGCTTGAAATTAAAAACTGTTGGTGGGTGATAGGATCAGCATTTCAGAGTTTTTTTTTGTCTATCAAAATAACATTTTTATAGTAACCATTCACACAGTCTTGATATTTTCATTATGAAATGCATCACTCCTTGATATAAAACAATAACTTAAATTATAAATTATTAAAACAGTGAATGCTCTTGAACAAGTCTGATGTCAAAATATATACAATATATTTGAACAGTAATTAACTTTTATTTATATTTCATGCACCAAATAAGAAGTACATGACATCAGACTTAAATATCCCCTTCATCTTTGGTAGAATATCCATTCAGAGCTGGTGTAGACTGGGCATCTTGCATACTAGTGTGTGTAAAAAAAATAATGTCAGGATCTTGTAAAAACCATAAAGTGGAACTTCTTGTTAAAATCAAAATATTTATTGCCTTTTGGTGCTACTATAACACTGGAATGTGAGATATATTATCCTTTGAATACTATCTCTTCTCAGTAGCCTCTTAAGAGTTTTTTTTAATAGCCTTGCTAGGTGATATAAACTGGTGCCATAGATATCATACACATCTCAGACATGGGTTCTTAATGTCTTGATTGCCTGGATACTAAGCATCTCAACTACTACCTTGTCTGTCATATCCAAACTGGCCTGATGATCCCTGGTACTGGACAAAAGGCCTTGTTGGCATTGGATATAGGCTCATATAGCAGATAGTGTGGTTGATATTAATTTTATATATTCTTTTTTACTTTCACTCCTAAGTTCTTAGAATTACTAATGCAGTCTTCTCCCACTGATGGTGTGATTGCTTGACCCAATATGGGAACAATAAGACTATCTTGCTGGTTTACTACTTATTCTGATTGATGACAAAAATTAATTCAAGTAATAATAGATAATTGTTTTTAAAATAAACAATATTGTGTTATTAATCCTTATTTGTAAATGATTCATATTAAACTAATAGAAATTACACTTCATCAACTTAATCTAGTTCACACCATAACAGTTTTTGTTAATACAATTTGATAATATAAATAGAGTTTCAAGCACAAATGCATTTGTCATATCTCAACCAGTTTGATGAGCCTTGATATTAGGTGAAAGGTCTCATTGGCACACAATACAGCAGATGTAGTGTGGTTGACATATTATTGTATATTCTTAGAAGTACTACATAATATGGCTACTTCTCAAATGTATCTAATTTTATGTAGAAAAATAAGCTTTCCCTTTGTTATTAATGTACAGCTACAATTCATGTGTTAAAACTTGTTTCTTTTAATTCAATACATTACATTGTGTGTATGCAGTATTTGTAGTTAAAATAGCTCAAGATTCAATCTCGTAGCATTAAATTTTCCAAAATTGTCCTAGGCATGTGCCACCAGATCCCCCTAGAAATGGCATGCTTTCATGCCAGTACTGTGCTTTGCACATATCGTGTCACGTTATTTGGCTGTGGCAATGGCCTGCCCACTCCAAAATTGCTTCCTACAGCAACGTTCAGGATTATAATCATACAAGTATCAGTTACTAAAACTCAGTATTTATTCTCTTTAAAAATTTACAAACTGAGTTTCGTGTTTAACAGTAGAGTTGACTAATTTGTGGAATTTACTAACCAATTAATTGTTGGGCTCTTTAATCAACCACATTCAACTAATCAATTATTCTCATGAGATGGCCAAAAAATAACAACTCATAATCCTAAAAATTTGGGTTTCAATATCCACAAAGAGCAGAGCACAGATAGCCCATTAAGTAGCTTTGTGCTTAATAAGAAACGTAAAGGCAAAATTTTGATTACTTGAATAGTTAGAATAATCAAAAATAGTAATAACTGGAAATTCTTAATTTTAAAAAGTTGATTATTTTTGAAAGTCATGACACTGATCAATTAAGCTGCAAAAACTTGAATTAATCAAAGCTCATAATGCCAATATTTCAATAACTGGATAGTTGGAACAATCAGAAACATTGTCAGATATAAAACTGTTTAGTGTAGATAGTATTATTAATTAATTTACTTTGTGTTTGTAATTCATTGATGTCGAGCCTATCGAACATTGTGTGCAATCCATTGATGTTGAGGCTATGGAGATTTCTATAAGGCCTAAGTGATAGACCTATAAATAGCTGCGACCAGATGAGCAAAAACAGAGTAAAAGTAAAGTCACATAAAAGAGAAGTTTGGTCAGAGAAAAGTTTAAAAAAAACAATGTAAAGTTAACCGTTGTGGGAGTGAATGGTCCAACGGTTGACATGTTATAATGAGATTAACAGTTTTGAAAGAGATAAGGAAAATAATTTGTCTCGTCAAAGGTTGTTCTAAACTAATTGAACCAGCCTGTGTGGACTTTGACAAAAGTCAGACTATTATAGGATGTATGAAGAGCAGAAGAGTATTGGAAGTTCAAGATACAACTGTGGTAACTCATGCAACATGAATTATACACGGATACTATTGCGATAAAAATAAGGGAAAAATACTTCATCTTGTCATCTGAATTCTAAAGCAATTGAGTTGTTCTAAGTGAACTTTTGACAAGAAGAAGAGAACCATATAGTGGTTAAGATACAACTATGATCTACATAGTGTAAAGAATTTTGTACATACATCTAACTTGTTTTGAATATATATATGTATATTATTTTAAAAACAAGTGGAGTGTGTATTGTTTGTTTATTGTCAACAATTCACAGACACCTGCTGTAGAAGAATCCTAAGCCCAACAGATCTATATATTTACATTACTGTACATACTACTACAAAGTAAGTTCCTGACACACTTATTTCAATTACTTATTTTACATAAAAATAAAAACCTACCTAACAGTCTACCAATTGTGAAGAAAATTTTAATGTCTCTACTAGATCACTGTAATCTGAAAAAATAAACTGGGATGCTTAAAAATCTACTTTTTAAAAAATGGCAAACTAAGATGTTCAGGTATTTAAAGGGTGGTGTGGAAAGTCTTGAATTCAGTACTATATTCAAACTGTTTAACCATCTTTATACAATCTCAGTCAACTTGTCTGATCTTATAACTGGGAAAAGGCCTCACTGGATATGGTAGATGTGTCATTGACATATAACATATCTGTCTTTCACTTCACTCATAAAGTTAGTAATGTAGTTTTCTCCCTTTGCTGCTGTGGTTGCTTGACCTATCTGGGAATTAAAAGACTAGCTTACTGGTTCACCAGTTCTCCAAATGAGATAACAAAAATGGATAATTGGCATTTAAAAATAAATTAATATTGTGTTATTAACCTTTACCTTAAAACTCCAATTTGTAAATTATTTGAAATGAAACTAATAATAATTAAAATTCACATACTTAATCTAGTTCGCACCATAACAGTGGTTATTCATGAAAATGGATATATATCATCTAGACCACTATTTTGTTGTATCCCAGCCAGCCTGATGAACCCTGGTAATGGGTGAAAGGCCTCATTGGCATTGAATATGGCAGAAGTGTGGTTAACACATGACATATTCTTTGCTTTCATTCACAAGTTCTTAGAAATACTATAACTAAATATTTAACCCTATGGAGATGGACTCAGTCTATTTGACTGACCTTGTAACCATGAAATTATATATATATACTGTAACTTTGAATTTACTATGTGTATCTTCATGAAGTTTGACAAGCTTTGAGTAAACATTACAAGTGTTGGATGTAAAAAATCAGATTTTTTAATAAAGTATGTTTACTAAAGATTTGTCTGGTAATATATAAAGCCTTTAGTGATTCAGTCTGAGTGAAAGGAATTTTCATTCTTAGAAAAAAAAAGTACTTTTTGTCACCTTAAAATTCTAAAATTTCATTTGTATAACCCCTAGAACCTAAATGAATATCAAAAATGTTTTCAGTAAAGTTTTACATTTTTGTCTCTTATTTTCTCTACCTTAACACTAAATGTAGCAAAATCAAATATACAGTGAAATGAAAAGTTGAAAATATGCAATAAAATGAGTAATACCATGTCTTTTATTCAGAATTACTGCAAATTGTAACAAAGAATTGTAAATTAGTTATTCTCACAGCTTCTAACCTTTCTTATATCTGCTTTCTTTTAATTTTATGGTTTTACTTTGAACTCACCACCACACATAAAAAGCAATAAATCACAGTAGGAGTCCAGTAGCTGTTTCCTGCAGCTTTAATGTAAACACAAGATTAGATTATGCATACTGCAAGCTCTTGTTTCTCACTAAATTTTAAAATGTTATTTGTAATGAAGTTTTGTTATATAAGTGACAAAGTTCCTGATTATTATATTTTACTACTGTTCAAAAATATACAACTATAAATACAAAATGTACGAAAAAAAACTGATTTAGTAATCATTCACACTTGAGGCAGTTTTTGCACTCAAGTAATGTTGTTTGATAATGCTCTTAGTTTCTCACAAGTATGGATCTCGAAAACAAGAATTCATGTAGCTTTGAAACATTTTAGAACACAAAAAATATATTAGTAACTAGAAGAGAATATCCCATAAATACTATAATTTATACGGCTTTCTAAGTAAGATAAAAAATAGGTTTAAAAGTTCTCTCTCTCAGGTGCTGGAGCAGCAAACTACTCAAACCCACATAATACAATTCTCCTTGAATAATGACTTTCACTACCAAAAGTAAACAAAGGCACCATATAAAGTATGTAGATGAGAATCTGCTCTTTCATTTGGGTATAAACATGTCCATTAGCTATGTAAGGTTGATTAGCAAACAATCTCAAAAAGGGGTTCTCTGGTGGGTTTAACAAATTTATTGATATCTCAAGGGTAAAAGATTCAAGTTTTAGATTCTTGCTCATAATTATGCAAAGTTTGTATTTCTGATTGTTTCAAAATTGTAGAAGTCATAAATTCCTTAAACTGAGAAGTCTGAGTTCAGACTCATCATGTGACACAGAAAAATGTAGATTGAGAATTTTAAATATATCATTTTAAATTAAGAAGTTAAAATTTAAATCATATAAATATTGGTAATGTAAACTATGTTTTCATGCCAAGTCTATTAACATACATTAATAATAAAGTTATTCAATTAAATTTTGAAAGTAACGCTGTAAAATATCATGACATGTGCAGAAAGAGCCACACCAAGATGCGTAGGGTTAAAGGACACTGTGGGAAACCTTGAGTTTGGTATAACATTCAGGCATTTAATCCTTTAACCAACAAGACCAGAGCATTTCCTTGATGGTGCAACTAGTTGTTACGACAGCGGAAGTCACGTGACGCTGGTAACACGTAACGAGTTCTAGAAAGATCAGGGAACATCACGAATAATCCAGTATTTGCTAGGCGCCCTCTATTCTTGTATATAAGTGCGCCAGACAATTAATCGGAATATGAGATTGTATAGCAGACAGAGAGATTGAAGATATAGACAGACAATTGAGTCAAGCGTGGTAGTAAGTAAAGTGCGTGAATCATTCGTTGTAAATTATAGCGTGTTTAAGTTAAGGTGACTGTGGAAATTAAGTGTATTGCAAAGTTGAATTGAGAAAGAATAAACTAGTTCTATTTGAGAAAGCACTTGTATCGCTGAAGTTCTTCGGAAATAATTTTTATGAGTAATTAACAGACGACCAGAGACGTAACAGTGTTATGAGTTTAAAGGTTGGTATAAGAAGTCTTGATTGTGGTAATGCTTTCAACTGTTTAAAAAGTTCTGTGGGATACTCAAGTTTGGTTTTGAATTCAGTATTAAAATCACCTGTTTAAAGGATGATATAGTTAGGTTTTGAGCTCAATGTTACATAAAGCTATTACATTCACCTGGTTAAAGAGTGGTGTGTGAAGGTTTAAGATGTGTACCTTCACCTATTCTGAAAAATGATATGGAAAGTCTTGAGCTCAGTACATCATTCATGTACTTAAAGGGTTGTGAGGAAAGTCAAGTTCAGTACTTGTTTATGTTGGATTAAATCATGTTAATGACTAATTTGAGGCAGCACCATTAAATGTCCTGTTCTTAGCTTCTTTCATAATAATTTCTAATTAATCCTTGATGCTATCAATTTGTCTAGTTCTCTGCCTTCCACAAAACCTTTTCCTAAGAATTATAGTATGGATAACCATTTTCTCAAGGCTATTTGTTGCCTTAAGATATACCCAAGGTATCTCATCTTGACTAGTGCAAGGAGGTGCATATGCATTCATAATTTCTAAAAACCAACCAACTACTTGGTTCTCTACACCTTGTGTGAGATTATTGTAGAATTGCCTTAGCGCTACATTTTGAAACATATAGTTTTGAACAATCCACCATTTTTATCTTCCATGCTCTGTAGCCACATGTTGTAATGAGAAACCTTAACTGGATGTTTTCCCAATCCTACCACTAAGCTTTGGTGTACAGAAATTTTATGCTTCTAACCTTGTCTCTTCTGCACCTATGAAACAGGAAAAAAAAAAGAAGAATTTCCAATAGTGAAGTATTTGTCATGGTAGCCATTGATATGTATTTATGAGAAAATACTAATTTCCTCTGACTTAGTTCATCACAATACTCATGTTGTTAATCTGATTTTGTACCAAAATACTCAGGTTGAAAATCTAATTTTGTGTTACTTATCCTCCTCTTAATCCATTTTGCTTTTGTGTAGATTTTTGTTTCTAAGGTACTTTTTCCAAAATGATGTTCAAAATTATCTAGCTGACATGCAAGATATTTTGTAGTTACTGCATTTGTATAGATATCTCTTTTTCTTAAGTAGTGACATAAAAACTGCCATATCTCAGAATGAAGTCTCACTTTTAAGTTTACTATGGTGCATAATAGAAGTGAGAAAAATCTAGATAAGTTGGCAAATGTAACTGTAGAACAAGGTTTGGACCTATGGCTGTTGATATAGGCTAAGAAAGAAAAGCCTCAGATGATTCACGTAACTGAAATTCACAAAAAATACATATACTTAAAGATTTCTATATGATGGGTGATAGATATACGCGACTGTTTAAGTTTAATTTGAATAATATGGTTTAGATAGATTAAGTACGGCTAGTGTTAAATTTATTTTTACAAGTAATAAGTTTATCACAGGTTTGTTTTTGTAACTGTTTTGAAATCATATGTTGTGTAGTTCAATTGTTGTAAATTGGTGCTTGTATTATTGCATTGTGTTACTAGAACCTTCTAAGTTCTTCTTGTTTTGATTATTATTGCATCATAATACTGTGTAGTGTGTAGAAAGTTCTAGGCCTCAGTCAAGCTATAAATACACATACAAAATGTAGTTCAAGTTAGACAAAGTCACTTAGAAAGAGATGGATCTAGACTTGAGTGATTGGGAGTTTAACCATAAAGAGCATATAGTGGCACCTAGGATGCACACCTATCATGTTTTAGGTCTATGATAACCTTTAACATGAAATGTGCAGGAAAGTTATAGAACTCCATTTCCAGAACATTCTAGATCTCAATCCCAAGAATGTTCTGGAAATTTTGAGAACATTGTAGAAGTAGTTTGAAAGACTATAAGCCAATGGTAGTCATTATTTACTATGTAGTCAAGTAGAGATTCTATAATGCTAATTTCATTACACATCTCACTCCAAGGGTGAAAGTCAGGATACAAGTATGTTATATAAAGCCATTATCCAAGGGTTGGAAGAAGCAACTATGGCTAACATGGAAGAAAGTAATGGATAAAAAAAAAATTATTAAGTTGAATAATAGTCAGAGGAAAAAAACAATGCTTCATCTGAGCCAGAATCTGAAGGACAAGAGCAAAGAGATGGTCAAATTGCTGGTGACAAGGCTACATTTCTGTAATAGTGTTGTAAAAAAATTATTTTTCAGGATGGAGCAAAAGTTACAAAAGAAAATATTATGAAGATAATTGAAACCAAATTCATTAGTTAGTTTCAAAGTAAGATGTCAGAGATATACTACTTTCTGTTCTAAGCAAAACAAAAGTACAGACACTTTAACCTCACCCTGTATAGCCAGATCAACACACAATACTATTGCTTTTAGGCTTGGGTGTATATTGATGTGTTATAAAGATGGTTAAGCAAGATGAGAAATTGCAATGTCTACAACAGTAACTTTATGTAAAAGGTTTATGTAACAGTTAAAAAAAAAGACAATTTAATGTCTTTGCTAAAAGTTGTTTGGGTTAGGTAAGAGGATTTTGTTGAAGTTGGGATGTTAGATATATTGATAGCTTAGATTTGAAGATGTGAAATTAAGATTTTTAAAGTCTTCCATATGTAGCATTAATTTGCATTTGTCAAACATTCACCACAGAGATGAGATTTCTAGGGGATTGGTAAAAATAGTTACCTAGAACAAAAAACAAAAATGCTTTTTCTACAGGACTTCTGATTTGGTTGTTAACCAGGATAGGTATCTGTTCATTTAGATATGCTGCAAAAACAAACGTGTTTATTATTATGAGAGACTTTACTTTTAAAATACTGTCCGAATAAATGTTTCCCTACAAGTGTGTGTCATGAATTGCTTAAGGTTGTTGGTGAATGCCTTCTCACTCAGCATGCCAAAGAATCTTAGAAAAAATATTTTAAAATGTATTTTTAGTGCTTACAAGAATATGTGGTTGTGCAAGAAACAATAGTTAAACTATTCAGTCTTATCCACTATTTTAGGAAAACTGAATGCTAAAAATTTGTTTTTATTTTTTGTTTCTGTTAAGCACAAGCTACACAAAGGGCTATCTGTGCTGTAACCAAAGGTATCAAAACACAGTTTTCAGTGTTATAAGCCTTCATATTTACTGCTGGGCCACTGGGGTGCAGAAATTTATTTAAGAACAACATTGGCATGATGGAGAAAAAAAAAGGATCTAAGTGATGACTAACAATACTAAAGCTTACTTTTGGGATCTATTTAAGAAAAAACAAATTTAGACAAATTTGTTTTCTCTCTGTGCATAAGATTGATGAAACTTTATTTACAACAGTGTATTCAACTGTTTGCTCATAAAATATAAAAACCTTTTTGACATACACCAATGTATTCAAGTAAGGATTACTAGAGTAAAATATGCTTCCCAAAATTAGACCTGTGAAGGAGGTTTGAAGACTTGGAATAGTTTGAAACTGTTAAGGTCTTAGATAAATTCCCCATAAAAAGTTAAGAAAACTGGAAACAGCTCAATAAAGAACAATACAAACTTTTAAAGACTTGAAATACGTTTTACTTCCTCAAAAAAGGATTTGGATGTACAAGGTACCTGAGAAGCCTATGGATTAAATACAATGACTTACTTTAGATTCTATGGTTCTACACCATATGGTCTTAACATAATATTCCTAGTCCACATGAATCTATTTTAACTATGTTACTGTTTCACTACATGAGGGTTACACCCCAAGTAGTGTATTGTAAGTACTGCAACTCCTCACAAAGAGTACTTTATGTAAGGAAAATCCAAACATGTGAATTTAAGTTCATAATTTTGTCAAATGCAGAAAATGAGGTGATCCTGCTTTCAACCTTACTATAATAAAAACAACAATTAAATTATAAATGTTTTAAAAAAGATGTGAACCACATATCTTTACATTTTACTTTTATATTTTATTCACATATATAAAAGAAAGCTATAATCAGATTTATCAACCTGAACTATATCCATTCCTGATGTTTCTGTATCAGGCCATACGCAAAGTTAACAGCAAAATAAACCTGTATTTGTTTACGTCTTGCTACTAAAGTTTTAAAATACAGATTCTACTCGCATTGTGAATTATATCTCTTTTTTTTTTTTATCATAGAATGCTTGGATCAGACTAGTAAAACAATAATTACTATCTATATCTCACTCAGATCTTTATATGATAATTTATAGACATACATCTAACTGAAACATGCAGTAGCGATTATCAAGATTTATGACAATAATTCAGCTTTGTAGTTTTTTTAAAGCTCATATCTGTCATCCAAAACTCACTGGGAGTAATTATTTTTTTCTAAGTATGAGATTGTTCTATATCCTTTTACACAAAAATTTATATGCAAATGTAACTAAATAGTATAAAAGTCTTATACATATTTATGGTGCCTATTATACATTACAAAAAGAAGTGGTAAACATTAAAAAATATACAAGAAAATTAATTTGAAATTTTAATTGTATTTAGGAGTATGAAATCAGATTATGATATCTGTACAACAGTAATAAATGTTAAAGAGAAAAGTTTAAAAACACAAAGGCTTTATTTACATTATTTGTAAAGATTATGAGCAAAAGTTGCTCATAACAACACCTGCAGATTAGTTTGTGAATGACAGTATTTTTCATAAGGTAGCTATTAATTATTTATTTTTAATACAAATTTTTTTAGATATAGTAAGAGCTCATCTTTCCATCCACACTATTTCTCAGCCAGTGGAAAAGATATCTGGTCCATCAGGTCATCAATACGAGCTTGCAATGTTTCCAGTATTTCTGTAGCAATAAATAAGTGGGTTTCATCTAAATCTTGAATAATGAATCTTTTTCCAAGTCCATTGCTTTCATCAAGATGAAGTAGAAACTGTCTCATTGCTGGATCACTGATAAAAACAAATATCAATTATTTCTTACTCAGTCCAGTCTTTTTATACGATATAGCAGTTATTTCCCCTAATTCAAAATATTTTTTATAATATTCTTTACAAGTTGCAACTTTATTTACTACAATGTATTCAATGTTAAGAATTTTCTCTTTTGCTTTATTATTAATAGTACTAGTACTTATAAGTTATAGCATATTGTAGTACAACCCACATATTCATAACCTAAAATCCTACGCATGGAAAATATTTTAATTTAATTTGACTTTGAGCTTCTCTTCGATAAGTTTATTTGTGCTGTTAATTAATATTATTTTTGTTTCTCTGTTGTTGTTTTATAATTTTTAGTGAAGTTAGGCTTACCATTCTACAAGCACTCCTTTCATTACGTGCACCATCTTTCTGTTTTAATAATTTATACTGCACCTTAAATAATATAATTATAAATTACAGATTATTAGATATTAAAACTACAGGAGAATTAAAATAGCGACGAGTGCTAAACCAACCTTACAATAACAATAAAAAATTCCTAATGATAATGTAACTAAAAAATAGTTTTCTTAAGTAAGACTTTGCCAAACACTTCTCTCGATTACATCTTTTCACAATCACAACATGTTGCGGCGTTATATCTTGTATCTACGATATAGTGGAATTCTCATTGGGTTACAATCAATTGTCTGTTTGTTCTAAATAAATTATTCAAGCTTTGCTTGTTATTTAATTTCACTTAAATATTATTTTTGTTATCACGTCTTTTGTGCGAAACTGTTTGGGTTGATTCACCTTTAACATAACTTGCTAGTTTATATGTTCAGAAAACACCTAATAAATAAATACTAGCACTCAACAACTGTTATTCAAAAGTATTAAGCTCATTTGTAAGCTATATTTTTATTCTTTAAATTTAGTTGGTAGCTAGAAGACGCATGACGTTTAATTAGGTCTAGAATACCTAAAATGTTGTAAATGACATCACAAAAATCTATTAACCTTCACGAATAACTAGAAATAAGACATAAGTTATAAAATACAAGTAGAGTGAAGTACTCAGTATATGATTGCCAAGTACGTTTAACTAAGTGTTAGTCAGTGTTTCAGTTGGTAGAATGTCAGTCATTTGGGAAAGTATTTAGTTTCACTGGGGTATCTGAATCCATGTTAGTTATTGCTTATATTCAGTTGCTTGATCGCTTAGCTGTGAAACTATATAAGTAAGTTTACATGTACGTTAGTCGTAGTATCGTTAACGAGGTATTTCCGTTTAAGCGTCATTTGTAAACTTAGGCCTACAAGTTAATACAGTGTCCTACAAGTGAATGTAACGTGTATAAAGCTAAGAATAAAAATAAACTAATTTGTTATTGTTACTTGGACTAGACTTGGTCTTATTTTTACCAGATAATTTTAAAATAACCCGCCCAACGGAAAAATGGTATTACAATAGCACTTTTAGACCATGGATTTATTAGTTAATAACATGTCTCACACTCTCTATCCCCCTTCTATACACACACACACACATATATATATATTGTATTGTTGTAGTGCTGTCTATTGCTGGCAGATTATTTTGATTATTTGGTAAAAACAATGCAAAATCCATTTTCACTTACACGTCTAAATCAAAATATTAAAAACATAGTGTACAGCAATATACATTATGGTGTGTTGACCTTTTCTAAGCTAGCAAAGGATGATTATAATTATTTATATTCGCCATTAAATACAACTGTTAGGCTTCTAATGTTTTTAACTGTACATTCTCTTTCTTTCTTTTTACTCTCTCTTTCATATGAATTAACTCAAGGGTAGGAAGTTCAACACCTGACTCCATCAAGCATATATTTTGGAGGAGCAGTGCACTAAATCGATCCAAATCAGAGCTCCTTTGCCGCAAACACCTCGCGGTGTCTTATTACAGCCACAATGGATACTAGTAATTGGTCAGAGCTATTCAGGAGTTCTCAACATGGTTAAGCTACAACAGCAGATGTTTCTCCCTAGATAGATGTTTGGGTAGGAGGAATGGATGTGGTATTTGTAAATACACTGATAACTTTACAGATAAGAATAGTAACTTATAACATGAGATATGGCAAAACATGTTATATAGAATTGAAACTGAACTTCTAATTTGACTGTGTTGAAAAAAGGAAACCAAACACAATGTAAAAACAAAGAGAAAAAGTAATATTTATCCACTCACAACACAAGTCAGGCGGACAATAGCACAAAGATAGTGTACAATACTCCTCTTTTATTGTGAAGAGGTCTTGACAAGAGAAATTTTAAGTGATGACTGACCATAATTACTCTCCATAAAACTGAGATGAGCACTATATACAAAACACAATAGCATTATTTCTCATAGAATGCATGTTCTACCCACGTAACAGAGCAAAATATGCTGACGTATTTGTAGGACCAGAAAGACAGTTAGGTCAAACAGTGATGACTCACCATAACATAGATACCGCATGAATGTTTGAAGGTGAGGGAATAACAGTATCTCTGTATATACAAGTTGTGTTCTGTGGTTTACTAGTGCGTTGATGCTGTGTAATGAAATTATAGAAGCCATGCATGAAATTAACTGTTTCCTGTACAGAAAGAGGACAGAATTGGCTCTGACAATTATCTTGATGACAAGGGATGAAGCTCCATTGTTATATTGTAATTATGTGCAATCTGTTATCCAGATTTATGCTAGAACGATCATAGGCATGGAAAGTGAATTGGAAGTAAATGATACTAGCAGAAATGCTAGGGTTGCATCCGATGCATTGTGGTGAAAAACAAGCACTTGGCTACCAACACATCTGAGGTCTTTAGTTGAGGATTGTGCAAACAAGCTAGACACAACACAGAAAAATAAACTCAGGGACTTGTTGATTAAATATGGTCATGTATTTATGGTACCTGATGACCAATTGGGTAAAATAATGGCGACTCGCCATAACATACATACACACAATTCGTGTTCTATAAAACAACTGACATGCCAGCTTCCCTGGAGCTCTAAGGATGTCGCCATCACTTAAATACAGCAGATGTTTATGGATGGAGTCATAAAATCTTAAAAAATACTCGATAATCACAAATACAAAGTAAGAAGGAGGGACAAGGTTACGTGTTGAGTTTAGATGAATACACAAAATAACTAATGACACCTTTCTTCTGTTGCAGACATACGAATGTCTGGATGAGTTGGAACATTCTCTTTGATTCAACACTTTGGATCTATCAAATAGATAGTGGAGAGTCATGCTGAATGACGAGAGCAGACCTAAGACTGGTTTTAGAACAGTAAATGGCTTGTATGAATTCCACATCATGCCATTTAACCTGCGTGATGTGCTAACCACTTTCAAGAGCTAATGGAGCTTACACTGATGGGACTCTATATGAGAGATGGATGTTTTATGTAGACATTTTTTGGTGTTTGGCTTCATGATCGAGTCTATGATTGAGAACTTGAAAATGGTATTCCAGTTGATAAATAAAGCAGGCTTCAAATTGGAAAACCAGGAACATACTCTCTCATGGACACAGAAGTGGAGTTTCTTGGTAAATGTTGGAAGAGATGGAGTCTCTATGGATCCATTTAAAATAGTCGCAGTAAGAGGTTGGCCTCAACCTGTGGCCAGGTAAGAAGCCTGCAGTTTTTTTGGTAGTGTGTTGTATTACCAATGATTTGTGCTAAACGTCTACAGCATAGCAGCAGCAGCAGCATCTTCTCTCATGAAAATTGGGGCACATTTTGGAATAAGTGAGGAATGTGGCCCAGCATTCTAAATCCTAAATATTGCTTTAGTGAATGCACCAGTGCTGGCCTATCCCTGACAAGACAGCAAGTTCCTATTAGACACCAATATCAGTGATATTGGAATCAGAGCAGTGTTATTCCAGTTGTAAGACGGAGTAAAACATGTGTTTGTGCTTGGTAGTCATGGTCCATGGTTCCCAAATTGTATGAAACACAATCACCACTATTTGTATGGTAGGAGGTTCACAATCTGGGTGGGTCATGTTTTGCTGAAGTGGCTAATGAACTTTCAATATCTGGAAGGGATCATAGTACATCGGATAACAATATTGCAAGAATGTGACTTTGTCATAATACATTGCCTAGTCCCACAGACAGACTATCTCACCACATAGTGAGACATTGACCATTCATAGAATGTATTGATCATGGATACAGTGTGGAAGTGTTGTAGCCATTTCCATCATAGCAGTGTCAAGCCATAAAGTAGGGGATTCCATTGGTAGATGGATGCCACAGTTTTTAGTAGCTCCAGGAAGAGTATTTGAAGGACCCAGTGTAGGGTGGATACTCCTTTCTGTGCAGCAAGGTGAGGTCCAACCCACAATAATAGAGGAACATTGCCAAAATGCACATAACCATGGTTCTTGTATGATTAGTTACAAGTGTATGAAAGTGTACTTTACTGTAAATATAAATTACCAAGCTGTGGTTCTCTGAATGTGCTACAGTTAATGGTCCTCAGAGTTCTAGGCAAGATATTTTCCAGACTTTGCATAACACAAAGATTAGAGGTCCTCAACGTATCATCCACACTTTTGCTAACATTCAACAATGGTTCTTCTGACTACATTACATTTAAAAAGTTTTACAGTTTTGTAAATACTGTACAGAGAAAAAACTAGCTGATACAAGATAAACTTCAAAAGAGAATTGTTGGGTCTCTTCTGCAGAGAGCAGCTTTGTATATCACTAATCCATTTCCAGGGACTTAGAGAAGTCATCATAATATATTCATCACTATTCACTCCTTCAAAAAGCGTGCTAATACTTAGCTGAAATCATCAACAGGAGAAGACCAGCTGATGTCCAACCTCTCCATCATTTGATTGATGAAGTAGGTGCCAAATTTGAAAACCAAAATCCACCAACATAAGAAAGGTCACAGTAAGAGATCGCATGGGAGCTCTGTCATCAGGAAAATGAAAATGTGTAAATATGTATTGTAAATTATTCTTATTAATTTATTGTTCTCTCTATCAGAGTATATATGTATATGTTTTTCTGTGTGGATATTTTAATGGAACGTTCTATTGTATGTATGTGGTATTTGTTTAAGGGTTTCATTTTAAGATTCACAGATTTTGTCAATTATCGTGTAAGGGGTTATGCTAATATACTTGTTATGAACTTTTGTATTTTGACTATTTATGTTCTGATTTATATAAAGGGTTTGATTTTTTCTTAATTGTATTTTCGTTCTGTGATTATGTGTGAATTATAGATCATAATTAAAAAGGGTCCTTTTATTATTTTCTTGCGTTATATTTTTGTCATTTACCATAGTCAAAGGAGTTAATTGTAACAATTTTTTATTAAAATTTACAGATTTTACAGTAATATGTCATAAGAATTACACATTTACTTACTTGATTACAATTTACAGTTTTTACAGTAATGTGTCATAAGAATTACACATTTACTTACTGTATATTGTAATAAAATATACTTTATCAGTAACTGAACTCAAAACGAAACTAATTTTAACAATGTTTTCATATTTAAATGGTTTTCATGTTATTTTATGTATGTGAAATAATTTGTTTGGCAGTTGGTCTTTGTTTAAGGTTTTTAATGTTTGATAGTACTTTGTGTATATATATATTGCTCATTGCATAATGCGTTAGACTTAGACTATTCCCTTCTAAAGAGGGTAGGTAACCTTTGTTAAAAGTTTTTACATGTGTTAAGCAGTATTTTCGTCTATGTGGGTGTGTACTTGAATTTGTTGCTAAAGGGTTATTTTATACGTGTTCTATGTTAAAGGGTATTTGAATGTCATGTTTATAGCTAAAGAGTTTATTTTTGTATGGTGTAATTATTTTAATGTGCTTTCATTGATTTTTCTTCAAATTTCTTTATTATGGAATGTAAGTGTATTACATTTCCCTTTTTTAGTATAACTGAAGGTTTTCCCTTTATAATAATGTAATGTAGTGATTTTAAATTACAGCTCAAAGATTGTACTTTACTTTAGTATATTTCATTCAGAGTTATGTCGTTCTTATGACATGTAACATAACAGTTTATAGGAAAGAAGAAAATTAAAATGATCCTTGGCCATGTCACAAATTTAAAGTTTATTGGCTTAAAGGCAAACTTAACTGTAAGCCTGAAGGCAATAATAAAAGAAGAGGAAATAGGAAAAATGTGATATGCAAGCATGTTATATGTTCCTACCTGCTTTTATTAATATAGAAATTGTTAAAATGATGCCTTTACTCTGTTCCTATACAGTTTTGGCATAATCACATGGTGGAAACAATTGTTCCATTCTATTTATCATTGATTCTTTGTTTTGCTGTAGTACATATAATGTCTTTGCCTATTGTGATGTTGCTGCAACTTTTCACATTTGTGTTGGACAGGCCATTAATATCAGTGTCTTCACTGGCCAACTAAAAGATATCTAGACCCTAAAGCCTTTGTATGTTATAAGAAAATGACCAGTCACATGGTAATGCTTGTCACTATAGATAAAACTGAAGTTTCTTGTGTCGAAGGAAGCGTTGGTTTTGGTTATAGTAATTTACATGTAGCTCCACTTGGTTTGAAATGTGAATCAGTTTTTGGAACACCTGTGGTATTCTCAGGTGATCTTATAATACTTTAGAGCATCACCAAATAAGTAAGCTCAACAGAAGATTCGAACATGATATGGAATGTTAAAATGGCGCTGAAATTTGTACATGTTGAGTTAATGCTAAGTATTAAACAGATTGGACACAAATTCTTAAACAGTCTTTATTACATTAAAACTAAAACACCGTGTGTGCACTTGCTTTAGGAACAATAAATGGTTGCTTCTTTACTTACATTTCTCACTGATCACTTGAGGAAAGTCAGGTTGAATATTATTTAGTGGAGACTGGAATGAAACTTGACCACCACGTGACTGTTTATTTTCATTACACAGTGGAGGCCACAATCTCTTGACAATATCTACATAACCACTGAAGGGCATTGCTTTTGACATCCTGAGACAAGGTCGCTTTAAACTTTGAAAATGACAAAGTGACAGAGGTAAGTTGAAACAAGGTCGCTTTAAACTTTGAAAATGACAAAGTGACAGAGGTAACTTGAAACAAGGTCGCTTTAAAGTTTGAAAATGACAAAGTGACAGAGATAACTTGAAACAAGGTCGCTTTAAAGTTTGAAAATGACATAGTGACAGAGGAAACATGAAACAAGATCAACTTAACAATTTTCTTGACCACATTTTATGTGACAACTTACACAGATACAGACCAAAGAATAGAATCAGAATAAATATTATAACATCATAGAAAGAAGAAGCCTATGCTATATATATTCCCATACTACACATCATTTCAAGGGATATCACTATTTATTTAGTAAGAAACGACAGTCGGTGCTTTTCGATATAAATAAATATTCTTTTACATTTTACATCACGTATTCCGCCTATTTATTCTCTTAGCTTAGATTCAGTAATTTAGCTAAATTCGGATTAACTTCATAATTTTCTTGATCAATCTTCCCGTTATTAATCGTACCAATCTAATAATTGTGCCGTTGTGCGGAACTTTCTTTCAATTGGAAATACCGCAATACCAATAGTAGTCTGTTTAAAAACTTCTGAAATCTAAAAATGTGTTGGTTGTTGTTATTTCATTTAAAAAAGGTGTCAATTCGCTGTCGATGGTGGAATAGTATTAAGTATGTCTAACATCCTCTTAAGTATTAATGTTTTGAGTTATTTTTACTTTACATAAGGGTTGTATAATTTTAATTGTCGCTCCATAATCAATGCATATTTTTTTGTATAATCAATATATATTTTATGGTACAAAATTTCTAATTGTTGGTACATAATTATAATTTTTGTGTCATAAAAGTTGGAGTCCTGTACTTTAAATTGTTTAAAAATATTGTATAAAATTGTAATGTAAAAATATTTTAATATTTGATATATATTCACAAAAGTAAAAAAAAAATGTAATGATGTCATATTAATGAGAGCAATCAAGTGCTAACTTTTATTATTAAATACGGTAGTACTTAACAGTAGGGATCGACAAGATTTCAAATAATTCACGCGCCGAAAAACCATCCTATTGAATTCCTAAGGAAAAACCGACCATTCAAAGTATTGGTTACAATATATTATGCACACATATATATACTAATAATGTGCTAATAAGGTCGTTAACATTTCCAGTATAACAATTCAAAAATTTCTAAAACAGCAACTTTTTCGTCTTCTACTTACCTACCTTCCTGATCCCGTTAGCGGGGCTAGACCCTAGATGGCATACTTGGCTGGTCTCTGGATATGCGCTTTGATATTTCGATAACTATATACAGGTTTTTATAGACGGTAAACGTATCATATATTTTAAACTTAATTCAACCCAATAGATAGTGCTACATATCAATGGATAGACGTGACAGTTTCTAAAGGTAAAGTATATATTGTTAAGACAGCGGAAGTCACGTGACGCTGGGAGCATGCGCGCTGGAGCTTCTAGAAGGATCATGAATTTTCCTGGCAACTCT
>NW_013667355.1:62213-67677 GCF_000517525.1 Limulus polyphemus | reverse complement strand
GAATAAACTAGTTTTAATTAAGAAAGAATTTGTATCGCTGAAGTTCCTCGGAAATAATTTATACCGGAAATTAACAAACGAGTAGATACGCAACAATATTAATACTTTTTACAGGTATAAAATAAAATAAAAAGTAAACAAACAAGAGTATTAAAAACTATGAATTTCAAAATGAAGTAGGGATCCTGCTACAAAAAAGTAATGAAACAAGAATTAAAACCACAATCACAAATTTATAAAATTTAATCCCTACTTTGGCAGCTTTATACACTTATCCGTAGGCCAAAGTAAAAATCACATTTTATAAATTTGTGATTGTGGTTTTAATTCTTGCAAAAGTTTATTATCCTGAGGAAGAATAGTCAACTATTCGAAAGCGCTCGAGTTTTGGGTCTCATTTTGAAATTATTAAAACTTTTGTAGGTGATCCTGTGTGTGTTAACTTAATCTCGTTATGAGGGATATAGCTATACTGATAGTTCATAGATGGCATGTCCATTCCATAGACATATAATACTGAACAAATAAATAGGGGAAAAATTACAATTTTAACGAAAGTAGGGATCATTGGGTATTCGTAGAATTGTTTGTTTTGAATTTCGCGCAAAGCTACACGAGGGCTATCTGCGCTAGCCGTCCTTAATTTAGCATTGTAAGACTAGAGGGAAGGCAGCTAATTATCACCACCCACCGCCAACTCTTGGGCTACTCTTTTATAGTGATTGACCGTCACATTATAACGCCCCCACGGCTGAAAGGGCGAGCATGTTTGGTGTGACAGGGATTCGAACCCGCGACCCTCAGATTGCGAGTCGAGTGCCTTAACCACCTGGCCATGCCGGGCCGTATTCGTAGAATTGCTAAAGGAAGTATCCAAAACAAAATAAATGATACAATAAAAAGTTCATAAACATGTAAAGTGATACCAGTTGGATAGATTTTTAATTTGGAAATCGTTTTAAAATCTATCCAACTAGTATCACTTTACTTGTTTGTGTATTTTTTATTGGAGCATTTAATTTGCTTTGGATATTTCTTATAGCAATTCTACGAATAACCCACGATCCCTACTTCCGTTATAATTTTATTTATTTTTTCTTATTTATTATTAAGCTGCCCTAGTGGAAATTGTAAAGTTTCGAACTCTGCGAATATATGATACGAGAAGGTGTTGATTGTGTACGAAAATTCACCATGTTGGGTTTACATACCACCATCCGAAAATTTGTAACTTCCACTTCAACGATGAGCGTTGCTATGAAAAATATCACGGTCATTGGTGGTGGTCTCATGGGGTCAGGCATTGCTCAGGTGAGATAGAAAATACTATTGGCATTGCATGTTGATATTCATAACTCGAGGTCATGACTTAAAGTTAAAGGAACGGTGGAAGAAGAAAGCACAGAGAGATAACTCCTGAAGTTGAAAGTTTAGAACAAGGACTTCTATGTAATGCTGTATGCCGCGAGACTGGTTTTTCGTTCGAAAGTATAAACGCCATATAAAATAAAATGAATTATTAATATGATCACTTGTATGTTGTACTTTTCATGATTCTTATGTATATTGAGGTAAAATAAAAAATAGAAAATTGCGAATAAAGTTTAAAATGAGAAGAAAGATTTGTTGAAAGCTTTTAATCTTCAACAAAACGTTTTCACTTTCAGTGAATTTGGGTAACTCAGTAACTGTCAGTGTTTCTAAGCTCTATTAAAATTTACATATGTTAGTTTAATTATCATAAATATTTACTCTGTAATAAATAAACCTTTTACCATATTAACGTTAATGCTAAACTAAACGTTTCCCTGTTGTTTTAGAAGGGATCCTGTAGCTTAAGTTAAAAGCTGAAGTCTAATTTGAATGTTGCAATTATGTCTTTATAATTGTTTTATTCTTAAATCGATGAAAAATTAACACATCTAGCTTAAAGTTAAATGATTAACTTAAAGGAATTTGCTAATTATGTGCATCAGTGTCAGCCTCAAATGGCCATTGGAATGGGAAGGGCCTGACCTCATCTAATACTAATAGTAATAATAATAGAATAAGGTAGGCAACTGATGTACATGGGAATTTTTTTTCTTAGTTTTAGCTTATCGTAAATTATAGCAGAATTCAATAGAACAAACGTTTTTGTTTTATGATTAACCCGAGTATGCTTAACCTCAGTTCCCTTCAATTAGAACAGTAAGTCAGACTAGTAATATTAGTATATTTTATGATGTAGCCAATGATAAATATACTTATTTATTTTGTGAGGAGCTTCTAACAGAATCTACAGTTATTATATTTATATATTTATTTTTTACACATCATTTATGTTTTTACACTTGAGAATTTTTGTAATACTAGACATGAAATATCCTTAGGTTACTTTCACATTAATATTACTATCCTCAAGGCTTTCTTTAACCTCTTTACTGGATTCTGGTTCATAGATAATAATGCCTCCAGAAATTCAATTGGTATATAGGTGCTAACCTTATGTTATTTTACTATAAAAGTTTTTATCATTCATAATGTGTTGATAGTTTACTGTTTTATGCATTTAAGTTTAACATTGGGCATTCAGGAACTTTTGAATGTATTGAAGCTACATTTTTTTCACAATTTTAGGGAAAATCCCAAATAGAAGCAGTATAAAATATTTTGTGATTTGTTAACCTTTGAAAGCACAGCACTGTTATAGCTTTTACTTCACAGTCTTGGGTTTGAAGCCCAAATTTAGTATTATTTAATGATTATATTATAATTTGCATGGCATAAGACACCCTCATGATTTTTATAACTAAATTTTTATTTGCTTTGCTCCAACTTTCTTATATTATTTGATATATATTGGAAAGAGTTCCATATTCAGATTTCACTGATTTGGTGATGAAAAAAAAGGAACTTGAAATAACTAAGAAAATTGAATCCACAAAGAATGCATGACTATCATTCATAAAAATATTGATTTTAAAACAACACAGGGTCCAATGTGTATATTTACTTTAAATGAGTACAGAATAGCGTAATTTTACACAAAGATAATTCACAGGAAATTCATCCTGTTGGTCAGATTAAAAGTAAGGAGCTTTTCTTACTCTATTAGTCCAAACTAACTGTTACATAAAAGTCACAAAAGAAGCCTTTGGAAGCATACAGATATATGTATTTTATTCCAATTATCAGATACAAGTTTGGTTATATGTATTTCCTTGCTGTATTGCAGCCTTTTAATGTGACGCTGTCTTTGTTCTTTGTACTGAACTTATATACTGCATGTTTTGACTTTACAGGTGGCAGCACAGACAGGACATAATGTTGTGTTAGTTGACATATCTGAGGACTTGTTAAATAAATCCCAAAATAATATCCACAAAAGTCTGGAGAGAGTAGCTAAGAAAAAGTACCCAACCAGTCCTGAGGTGAGTTCAGTTAGCATTTTGAGCTACTTTTTAATAAACGAAAAGCATGATATGGGTGTAAATTTCATCCATGTCAATATATTTTTTAATCGAGCAAACACTGAATTCCAAGATAAGAAGGTCTTTTAATGTTTTTAAACAACTTTTAATCTGATGTAAAAATAAACCAGAGATAGATTCAGTGCATGTTTTTACTCTTGATAAAAGTAAGGTTATGCATAGTACTTATCACAACATAAATATTATTATAGCCTTGCAAGGCAAGCTTTAGATGAAGTTTGTGAGGTAAAAAGATCTGGGCATGGCATTGCAAAGTCTCTAAGCCTTCTAGACAATGTATTTTTAGCATCTAATAAGGCAAACAAGAATTTACATTGTGTACATAGAAATATTGAGACAAGTTGAAGAATGCCATCAGTTGACCTCTGGATGTTTGTAGACCTCGTTTGGAATATTGTGCTCAATTTTTGTCATATAATATGAGAAAGGATGTTGAGTTATAGAAGAGGGTTCAGAGAAGGACTACCAGAATGACTCCAGGTTTGGAGGGATTACAGAGATAGGCTGAAATCTTTGGACATATTTTTGAAGGAGAGATGGGCTCAGTGGGACATGATTTAGGTTTTTAAGTTTGTTAAAGGTTTGGAATCCATAACTTCAGATTACATTTATAAAGAACTGTATGCATTAAGATTAGAGAACACAAGCTTAAGATATAGAAGACTTGGACATGACTTCATTTAAAGCAGTATTACTTTTCTACAAGAGTAGTTGTAGTTGGTCTGAGGAATAGTTTCCCTTTGGTTATGCTAGAAGCTTCAACACAGAAGGAATTAAAAGGGAGATTGGATGAGTATTTTACATATCAAGATTGGGTATAAGAGAAGGAGACTTAGACTTCTTTTATGTAGTTTGGAGTAGAGTGGTGATAAAAATGTGATTGTTGAAATAGGCTAAATTGTTATCCTTTGAAAATTATTTTTCTAAGAACACAATTAGGGCTTGGATTGTTTGATGCCGGTATATTTGTTTTTTAAAGTTGGAAATCTGGTAAATAATTCTCTTTTAAACTTTATTATTCAGAAATGCAACTCACCCTTACACAGAATTGAAAGCTATTACCTTATGCCACTACCAAGAAGGCAGTGGAGTCTTAAAGTTTAAAATTGAGATTATATAGAGTAAATAAGTTTTTAACACTAGAAACAGTAAAGAGACAGAAAAAACATAAGATAAGTATAGTAGTGTTGTACTTGAGTTAATAAAGACGCAGAAGAAAAGCATAGTAACTGTTTTTTTTTTTTAAACTTCAGATAGTAAACAGAGGGAGAAGGTAAAGAAAATACCTTCAAGACTCTTAATTAAATCTTAAAACTAAGACTGTAGAAAGAGAGAAAAGTTAATTGAAATACCTTAAAGCTGTTTTATACTAGAAAAAATATATAGACAGCAAATAAATGTGAAATGCATGCACAAGGGTTAAACTTGAGTTAATAAAGATACAAATAAGGAAAGTTAAATAACTATTGTTTTCATAAACATGAGATAGTAAACAGATAGATAAAGTAAAGTAAATACTCTAAGAGCCTTAATCGTAAATCTTAGACTGCAAAGAGAGAGAAAAGTCAGTTGAAATATGTGAAGTTATTTTATACCAGAAAAAAGTAAATATACAGCAAAGAAATGTTAAGTATGAGCACTAGTGTTACATTTGTTAATAAAAACACAAAAAAGTAAAGTAATATAACTGCTCTTTTTGTAAACTTGAGATATGAAATAGATGGAAAACTCCCACCCTTACATGTGTTTATGTTTACTGAGCTAATCTATGATGCAATCTGCATTAGACTATATCCTTCCACCAATAGGAGAATGGCACATTCTTTATGCATAGTAGACCTCACAAGCACCTCATTTATTAATAAAAGCTCATTCTTTTCTCAGCACTGTTTGTGATTTAGTTGTGATTTTTCATTACAAAATGTTTGTGCTAATTCTTTTAGACTTTTAGTTATTATTTGAATTTGTTGTCTGTCTTCCCTTTATTTTCG
>NW_013667355.1:57405-61464 GCF_000517525.1 Limulus polyphemus | reverse complement strand
TATATATATATATATATAAACACACACACAAAGAAATGGCTTCATGGATTGGCTCAACTATGAATTCTTGCATTCATATATCTCTGCCTCCCAAAGTTCTGACACTCAATGGCAACTGGAGGCACTCTGCTGGTCAATAATGTTACTGCCTAAGTGCACCAGGTGGTTGGTTTCTCTCTAATCTTGGATCCAAGATTCCTTACCTACTGTCTCTTGCTTCATCTGAATCTGCCTTGCCTTTCAACATGTTTAGCTTTGGCTTCTTTCCTTCCAGACAAGCAACAGGTCAATTATCCTTTGACAAGCAAAAGTCCAAAGGAAAATCTCTAATAAGCTTTGTAAGACAAGAATACTAATTTCGAGATCTTGCTTCCAACTTTTCAGATGTATTTCTCAATGGTCTCTTATTATAACCATACTATAGCTTAATTAAAAGACCTATAACTCAGCAGGACCTCTCTCAGCCTCATGTTTTTGCACAGTTCATATTACAGTTTTACCAATCACCAGAGAGTTCCTAATGTTAAAAGACTTGAAAAATAACAAAATGTATACATGTATATATATATATATATTAGAAAAACTTTTTGGAGGAATTGTGAGAGAGTCAAGGTGATTTTGCATCACAAGTCTTGTTGTACGGATTTACTGGAGATTTCTTAGTAATATTTAAGAAACTGTTTAAAGCAATAATTGAAGTTAAGGTTTTGGAAATTTTCAAGTTTGAATGCATGTATGGTGATCAAAGAGGTTTTGGAGCTCTCAGGACTATCCATGGATTCACATGAATATTGGAATAGACATTTAGATTTTTCAATAAGAGTCAAGGGGGTTTTGAGTTCTTTAATGATTGACTGTATTGATTTCTTCAAAAATTGACAAGAACATAATGTAGAGACAAAGGGACCATTTGGTCATTCAAGGATGTCCCTACACATCCAAGAAAAGAAAGTCCTTTATTTTTGAGGAAATCATCAATTCTCTTCTTAAGTTCTTGTAAAGTATCAGCCTCCAATACTGTTGATGGCTATGCTTTCCAAAAGCTAACCAACCTTTTAGAAAAATCAAACTATCTTAACTCATGACAATAGACGTTTTTTTCCTAAATATTAAACTTGTGCCCTTTTATCTTATTTTCTTTAGAATTCACCATAAATTAATCATAGTCCTTTCTCCTATCAATCCCCCAGATAATCTTATAAGTTTCAATAAAATCACCTTTTATCCTTCATTTTTTTAATCCAACTCCATAAGATAACATTTCTATCCCCAATATAATTCTAGCAGCCCTCTTCTGAACTCTTTCCAATAAGACATTATCCCTTTTTAGAACATTATTCCAGTTGAGGCCTTACTGCCTGCCTAACTAATGATTTAGGTAAAGATTACTTCTTTTGACTTATATCAGTATGTCTATAAATATATACTACATTCTATTTAGTTTTTATATACTAGCAAAATAGCATGGCCTTGATAGCCTGAATGACCTATATACTACAATGCCAAGACCTTTTTCATCAGTCTTTCTATTGAGTGGGTTCTGATCAATATTAAACATGATCTAAATTATGATAAACTAAAGGTATCCTTTAAACCTACTATAATAAAAGTCAGTTGCCAGCTATTTGTAAAACTTATCAATTGATCCAAGTCAGTATATAGCATTTAAACACCCTTAATACAGGTGGAAATACCAAAGAGTTTAATTTAATTGAAACATTACTAATTTTTTAATTATTCCCCTACCAGTATCATTAATATAAATAAGAAAATGTAAAGATATAAGCACTGACCCAAGGCACACCACTAGTAACAAAGGTTCAGTTTTCTGGACTCCAAGCCATCTTTATTTCAACTGAATAGTATCCCCCCCCCCACTGATATGATTTTGTTAGCTAATCTTTTGTGTGATATCATATCAAAAGCCTTATGAAAATTCAAGTACACTAAGATGACCTACTTTCCATAGTGTAGGTAACAGTAACGTTCTCAGAAAAAAGTAAAGATTAAAGCAAGATTTTCTCACAGTGAATCCATATTGATATCTTAACAGGTCAGTGATTCAGATAGTTTAACTATTTTTCATAGGATGATCAAGGTCAAGAATACTGTTAGCATGTTTTCTAAAATAAAAAAGAGGTAACATTTAAAGGCTCAGCCATTCCACAGTAGCCAAAAAAAAACCCTCAACTTTAAAGAACTAGTTGTCATTTTAACATTTTGCATACCATTAACATACTAAAAAAACATTCTTGGTATTAGTTTTAAAATTATCATCCAATTCTTACTCAAAAGTCCATTTCCAATTTTTTTAAAACAAAATCCTTTTTTTATATATATTTATATTTTATTACATAGTGCCATTTGGGATCTACTAAATTTAAGAGTTAACTTAAACTAAGTTATTTTATTGCATTTCAGGATAGCCAGAAATTTATCTCTGAAACCCTCAGCCAATTGACACTGAATACAAAAGTTGAAGATGCTGTTAAGACTAGTGATCTTGTGATAGAAGCCATTGTGGAGAACTTAGATACCAAGCAGAAGTTGTTCTATAACCTTGACATGTGTGCACCAGAGTGAGTAAGGTTTTATTGCCAATATCAGGAAGTCTATAGTAATAATCATTTAACATGACTAGTCTTGATAAGAGTATAAACTATAGGATCTGACCACTAGCTTGGATCTTGCTGTATGACTAATTTTATTTAGTTAATTTTACAGCAAGAATTAAATTTCATTAAAATTAGATTAATGAAGACCAGTTCTTACAGACCTATAAAATCAGAATTCTTATAACCTTAGCACTTTTAAAAGGTGGACCTCTCTTCTTCAGAGGCAAACTGAAGAAGAAAGGTCCACCTTTCGAAAGTGCTTGGGTTATATGTTGTTGTTTTTTTTCATTTTATTTTAAGACTTCTTGAACCTACATATTTTTCTGACATCTTGAAATCAGAATTCTTAATACTCTTGGGGATGAAGGGAGTGGTCAGCATTTTAATAATGTTTATAATTAAATTTGCATGTTGGTCCAGACAACATAAAATACAAGTCAGATATGTGTAAAAAACTTATCTTTTGTAATATTAAAATTTACAAGACTTTAATGACTGGTGTTGTAAGCTTTCATTGTTTTGATACATGCCTTGTTGATTTTCACAACCATGGGGTACCTAAGCTATGTGTATGTATATATTGAAAACATTCACTATTTAAAGCATAATTGCCAGGAAGCCTTCATCTAGTATTCTACACATTTTATACAGTTATTTCATATAGGTTTTGTTTTTTCAAAAAGTTTTGACTATTCTAAGAATTAATTTATGATAAACTAACAAATCATGTTAAGAGTCATGAACAAGCAAGTAAAATTATGGCCTTAATTGAATGAGCAAGGTAGGAAATTCACTTGTTTGGTATATTTTGAATTGTGCACAAAGCTACACGAGAGCTATCTGCAGTAGCCATCCTTAATTTATCAGTAAAAGGTTAGAGGGAAGGCAGCTAGTCATCACCACCCACTGCTAACTTTTGGGCTACTCTATTACCAACAAATAGTGGGATTGACCATCACATTATAACACCCTCATGGCGAAAAAGGCAAGCATTTTTTGTACGACAGAGATTCCAACTCGTGACCCTCAGATTGAGAGTCAAGCTCCCTAACCACCTGACAATGCCAGGCCTGAAACTTTCTTGTAGTGTTTTTTCTTTTTTTGTTAGTTATGACAGTTTGAGATATGAATACTAAGAGTAGAAGTTTTTGTACAACCATATGGAATATCAACCTTAGCAACATGCATTGCAGTCTTGTAAACTTGAACAATGTAGTATATGGGAACTTTATTTCATATGTATTTTCTTGAGAAATTTATACATTATTAACATTTATTCCATGGCCCGGCATGGCCAGGTGGGTAAGACGCTCGACTTGCAATCTGTGGGTCGCGGGTTCGCACCCCCATCCCACCAAACATGCTCGCCCTTTTAGCCGTGGGGGCGTTATAATGTGACGGTCAATCCCACTATTCGTTGGTAAAAGAGTAGCCCAAGAGTTGG